>NC_024308.1:4792316-4815446 GCF_000523025.1 Cynoglossus semilaevis
CTCTTCTTTGGAGGGATGCCTCAGAGCTCCAGTCAACAAAGTCAAGTCCCTGCATTTATCGGCTGCATGCAGGACATTAATGTGGACCAGGAGCTCATCGTCCTTGTGGACTGGCTGTTCAGCCATGCTGTGACCCCTGGCTGCAGCCACAGGGACCACTGCCTCAGCTCTCCGTGCCGAAATGGGGGGCAGTGCGTGAACCTGTGGCAGAGCTACCAGTGTCACTGTCCAAGGCCGTACGACGGGCAGGACTGTGAGGAGGGTAGGTTCACACTCACATGTAAGACTGGTTCATGTGAATTAAACTACTACTAATAATCAATGTAATTATTCATTTTATATTAGTTATTTGAATCAGCAAAGGAAAATCAGGTCAATTTTGTTATTTCTAGATGATTAAAATACAGTTTAGGTGTGTAACACTATGGATATGTAACAACCTTTTTTTTTTAACCTAAGTTATTGTGTAAGAACACTGGCCTGAATCTCGATCGCGTGTCTTGTTGACCTGTAAGAGGTGCTATTGAGGGCATCACTTTAAGAAGGTGGTGCCTGGAGTGGGTGGAGTCTCAATGATGTAAATGATTCTTCCAGGCTGTCCTGGACTAATGACAACGTTGTGACTGTTTGGATTTGTTGAGTGTGGAAAAGAGAGGTATACATTTCAAGACCTTGAACAATGAAGTCGAGGCCCAGAAATGATCAACTCTCAGCACAGAGAGCAACATTCAAACACAGGCTTTAAGACAAAACTTCAACTCAATGTCATAATGTGAACAAGTCCGTCTCACTGAAGCCATTGAGTAAAATTCTGCTGGATGTGAAAGAGGGATAAACAGGAATAGATCAGATGAAGCCAATTAAAACCTCAGACGCTCTGATCCTCTTATATATAATCAGTGCTTCTATAAAAACAACTCAGCTGATTTTCACACTTGTCTCCTACCAGCACCTCCGTACAGTAGTCTTTACAGTTAATGCACACCCAGGTGTGCAGTGATATCCTGTCCATACAAATCCAAGCTGTTACACAACAGTCACGTGACCCTTCCTAATCTGTTTGACCTCTCAGTCTGTGTGTCCTCGGTGTTCTGCTGCTGTGGCAGGTAAACACGCTGCAGCTGTAAGTGCTGACGCTGGACACTGTGTGTATGAGGGCAGTGGTGGCTTCTTACATTTCCTTTCCTGCGTCGGCATTTTTACTCTCCACACAAACGGCTTTTCAGGTCAGCAGTGGGCCAGTCAGGTGGAGACATTTTATAAAAGTTTTTGTTCATTAAAGTGTGTTTGTAAAAGGTGGACGGTCACATCGGCAGGTTGTCTGTGGACAACTGGGAAAACTCTTTAGCCACTAACTAAACAAAGTTAGTCTGACTGAGCAGGTAGAAGGATTTTCTGGCTCTGTTCTTTTCTATTTGGAGTTACTGTATTTGTGCTGTTCTACAACAGAGTGGACAGAAAAAAAAAATTCTCAGTGACAATCTGAAATAGATGTATCTGATACACAATGAAGATATTTTTCAGGTGTAAAAGAGTGGACAGAAAAAAAAAATTCTCAGTGACAATCTGAAATAGATGTATCTGATACACAATGAAGATATTTTTCAGATGTAAACATTGAGGTTGAAATATTATATTATTTTATTTAATTCGTTAAAAATATTTAACACTATTTAACACAAGCAGACAGACACCAAAAAAAACAAGGACTAAAACAACTAAAATAAATTAAATATATATATATTAGAAAACTTTCTAAATATAAACATTAAAGTGTGACTTCAAAGATATAAAGTGGAGCATGTAATGAACTTCACTCACTCCGTGGAGATCTTCTCCAAAGTACAAATGTCTCCTCCCGTTCTTTTGCAGAACATGCGACCGCACGTTTCGGACACGAGGACTCCACCAGCTACGCTGCCTTCACGGTCTCACATGATCTGGGTCAGAACTTCTCCATCTCTTTCTTCCTCCGCACACAACACAGTGGACTTCTCATGGTGCTGGCCAACAACAGCAGTCAGTACCTGCACATGTGGCTGATGGACGGCAGGGTCACCCTGCAGGTCAACACCTCCCAGGTCCTGAGGGCAGAGAAAGCCATCAACGATGGAAAGGTCCACTTTGTTAGTGTGGAGGTGATGGACGACCGTATGATGCTGGTCATAGAAGCTGAGAAACAAGGGGAGGTGGAGATAAGACCCATTTATGTCCAAGAGGGAGACAAGGTCTATGTGGGAGGTCTGAACGAGACCAGGACCACTGCAGTTCTGGGTGGATACTTCAAGGGCTGCATTCAGGACCTGAGGATCAATGATGTTCAGCTGCAGTTCTTTGGACTGGACACCGCGGTGAGGTCTTTTCCTCTGGACGTCATGGAGGACATCAACACTGGATGTCCAGGAGACAACGTCTGTAGTGTGAGTAAAATCTTTAGTTGACGAATATGTTGATGAAACCAGTCTACGTAGTTGACACCGTTCCTGGTATTGTTTTCTGCTCCTCAGTCAAACCCATGTCTCAACGGAGGGACGTGTTACTCCACCTGGGACGCCTTCAGCTGCACGTGTCCGTCCAGCACCTCAGGACGTCACTGTGAGGAGGTGCAGTGGTGTGAGCTGTCCCCGTGTCCCCCAGCTGCTGAGTGCTCCATGCTGTACAAGGGATATGAATGTGAGTCCACACCGTTCACACTGGATGTGTATTTCCCTGATGTTACAGTAATTGTTTTTATTTCAATACATTTTTTGCAACATTAAATTCAGCTGGGAGTGCAACAAAACATTGATATTAAAAAAACTGTGTCTAAGGATATACTTGATTTTCTTTTACCTGATGTTACAGGTTACTCCAACGCCACTTTCCTTCACGACAGCACGGTCCTGTCCTACAGAGGGAACGGTCACATATCCAAAGGTCTAAACAACATCCTGCTAAACCTGCGCACACAGAAACTCAACGCAGCCGTCCTGCGTGCGGAGAAGGACCCAGCCTTCATCATGCTGTCGGTCCAGGATGGTTACTTTGTCATGGAGCTGAAGAGCCCCACTTCAGCTGACACCGAGGAGAGAGGTGAGCAGCCTGTGTCCACAGTCAGCCTCAGGAGCAACAAAAGAGTCAGTGACGGTGAGTGGCACCGCATCTTTGTGTTCATGGCAGCACCCTGGGCACTAACGTCCCAGTGGACTTTGGTGCTGGATGGAGAGAAGGAGAAATCCATCACTTCCACGGGACACGGAGGTAACCTGGACTTCCTCAGGGAAGGGGTAGACATTTTTCTGGGGGGCCTGTCTTCTGATGCTGGCCGGCCCCTGGTTGGATGTTTGGGCACGGTGGAGCTGGGTGGCATCGCCCTGCCTTACTTTAGCTCCGCGGACGTGAGCCTGCCACGTTTGCAGAAGGAGCAGTTCCTCCTGACATCCCGGCAACCTCTCCTCGGCTGCAGCGGGGCCAACGTGTGTGAACCCAACCCCTGCATGAACGGGGGAGAGTGCCACGACTATTTCAACACCTACAACTGCAGCTGTGCCGAGGGCTGGGCCGGCAGACGCTGCGAGAGCTTCCTCGACAGCTGTGAATCCAGTCCCTGCGTCCACGGCAACTGCAGCGCGCAGGGGCCGACGCACGAGTGTATCTGTGAGTCTGGATACACTGGTGTGGACTGTGAGAAGAAGGTGGACGTGTGCGAGAACCACCTGTGTGCCCACGGAGCCACCTGTCTGCACGGGCCGGACACCTACGCCTGTCTCTGTCCCGAGAACTACACCGGACCTTTCTGCAAGTAGGTTCCAATGATTGGTAGTTTAAACTGGACATTCATTCACTCATTCATTCACTCATTCATTCACTCATTTTCCAACATATTCTTTCATCTAATGCTCACAGTTTAAACTGGAAAAATTGTGAAGCTAAAGGAGGGAATTTATCAATGGTGGTAACATAGACATAGGCAACGATCAGATTAATGTATTTTCTATTATACAAAACCCAACTTGGTCGTGTGTCTCGTGTGTGGAACTACATTACATTATAGTAAGAACACTAAGGACACTGTGACATCTGCTTCAGTGAACAAAAATTCTTAATGCAGTGGCAGGATATTTTTTTTCCAGTGAAAACTGCCAGCCTGCTCAGAACCACCACTGACATGAGTGTCAGTGTTTTCAGAGCATGTCCTAATATAACCTCAGTTTTACCTGCACGTTTTTGGACTCACAGAAAAGGAGCCTGTAGTTAGACCTTCAGTATATAGTACTGACCAACTTTGGACTCACAGAAAAGGAGCCTGTAGATAGACCTTTAGGAAATAAAACTGACCAATCCCATGACAACAACTGTTTCATGCTTGATTGATAAAACAAATTCTCTAAGGCAAAAATGCTGAGGCCTCGTGTTAACCTTTTAGCCCTGAGAAAGAAAGTAAAAATGCTACTACGTCTGCGTTCACCACTGACATTATATAGTATAATAGTACAATATGTATATTACACAAAATGGACGCAAACAGGAGTTTGAATAAGTTCATAAGTGTTAACATTTTTGTGATCATGTGACTTCTTTGAATAGCTGCAAACCAGGAGCGAACAAACCAAACTACATTTGTCATTTAAACTCTTACATCAGGAGAAGTTCTGACCAACTCCAGGTCGGTCAAATTAAATATTTGTTTTTTTTCCAGTGGATTTACTAAGAGGTAAAATCCCATACAAGTATGAGTATTTTTTTGTTTACTTTCCTGTAGGGATACTTCTTTATGTTGGATTTCATTATATATTCAAAACTAGAAGGCAGTGTTACAGTATATACAGCTCTGTGGGAGATTGAGTGACGTGCAGTGTGTAGGTGTGAGCACAACCCAAACCACAGTGACGGCACCAAGCTGAGAAATACTAACAAAAAGTAAAAAAAATAAATAAAAAAATAAATCTGACTTCCTGCATGGGCAACACAGGCAGCTGACCAGAAAGTGAGCAGAGCTTTTTTTTCTGTCCACGGAAAAATAGAACTAGACACAGATTCCTGCCTTTAACTGTTAACAAAGTGTCATTTAAACTGAAGACTATTGTTGACCTACTTACAGAAACTACCCCTGAGGGCAGTGAGACACTGAACGGCAGTAGGAAAACACACAACACTGACGAGTGTTAGTTGAAGTGAAAAGTACTACATAGTACGTATATCAGTAACAATGATCAGGCCCAACACTGATACCAGTGCATCCACAGTAAATAGTCTCTATAACGTGTTTATTGAGAGGCAACTAGAGACTAAAGCCGTTCAGTTCATACCCTGAAGATGACTTTGCTGCTCGGTGAAAACTTTTGTGAGCCGAGTTAGTTAGTCAACTCAAACACAAAGCTCCACAAATAAATGCCTCAAAATTGCACAGAGATAAGGGAATGCACCACAACAGAAACAAATCCTTCGCCGTAAACGTCTCCGCGTGTTTTCCTCTGTTCAGCATTTCAACCTCGCCTGCAGCGAGTGTCTAAGAAGCCACATTTCTATTCTAGTGTCAACCAGAAAAGGCCTCAGTCTGCTGCCGGTGTCTCACTACACACAGCTGTGTGGTTCAGCGACACTTTCCAGCTTTTCCCCCTGTCATCTATCGTTTGCCTCAGAGAACCAGCAGGGGGAACCGCCTCCAACCATTTATCCTGTAAACACACAGCACCTTGCATTTTTCAGCCCCTGCAGAAGAAAAAGACTTTTGCAAGTGTCTCGCTAAACAAGCCAGCAGACAAGCTGCACGTCTCCCTTTAGTGGGAAACGTCTTCACTGTAAACTTTTCATCAAAATGATTTCGTTTTGTTTGTCTCTCCTGTTTGTGTCGCTTTCTACTCCCATCTCTCCTCCTTTCTTCCTGTTTCGCTGCAGTGAACGCACTGAAGAAATACCGTGGTACATTGTTGTCAGAAAAGTGTAAGTACTTCCACTGCTTCTTCTTCTTTTCTTCTACTCTTCTTCTTCTCTCTTGTGTCTGGTATTTGTTTTCTATTTCTTGTTCCAAAATGTGAACCTAAGTGTCAAATTTCAGATCACGGTCAACAAGTTCACTTTAACTGTCAACTAATCAACATAAGAACTGGGAAAACTTAACAGCATTGTTATTGTGAGAAGGAAAAAAAAAATTTTTTTTCAGATTGTGTAAGAAAAAAAACAAATTGTAACCACTATGTTGTGTCTGATTATTTTCTACCAGACGTCCAAAGCTGCCCGTCTCTGTGTGTGGAGACGACACCAGGAACTACACCTGCTTCAATGGAGGGAACTGCACTGAGAGAGAGCTGTCCTGTGACTGTCCACCTGGATTCACTGGACACAGGTAGGACAGGAGATTTATTATATCAGTACTGGACCTTGGTGTTAGATAAAGGCCTGGAACCAAAATATATTTCATATATATACACATACACACACATCCTGGAACCAAAATATATTTCATATATAAACACATACACACACAAATGTACATGTACATATATATACAATATACTATCCCTACTTCTACTACTTCCTCAGTATCCGACTATCTCAGATTAAATGAAGATTTCTAAGGTTCAAAGAGATCAGTTTGAGGCGTGGCTACCTGTCAATCAAGTGACAGAGATTAGGAGAACAGTGTCATCTGAAGCCATCTCTCTCTGAGTCTTTCTGTAGAAACAGTGAGCAGAACTGACAACCGCCGCCTTCTAAATCTCAGCAGCTCCAACATCACTGACACGCGTGTCTCCGACTGACCTGAACGCGACTGTTGGTTTCTTACAGGTGTGAGCAGGAGGTGGATGAGTGCAAGTCCAATCCCTGTCTGAACGGAGGCTACTGTCGCAACCTCATCAACAAGTTTGTCTGCGTGTGCGAGATGAGCTTCGCCGGAGAATTCTGCCAAACGGACGTAAGCGACATTTACTTTTACGTGGCTCTGCTGCTGTGGCAGAACCTCTTCCAGCTGCTGTCCTACCTCATCCTCAGACTGGATGATGAGCCGGAGGTGGACTGGGGGGGGGGCGACTGATGCTGGCTGGGTGTGTGTGTGTGTGTGTGTGTGTGTTGGAACTGAGGCTTTTCACAACACATCTACAACACAACTTTCATCTTTTATCATATTTGCACCACATTTTACCAAAACAGTAAAATATAAAAAATATAGCATTTGCTGATTGGTTAATTCTGTCTTCACGTTTCTTCTTAAATGTATATTTAATCATTAGAATTTGCTATACTTTATTTATTTTAAATAACAGGTCTCCAAAAACATCAGCATGTTCAAAAGAATGTCCACCTTGCAGAGGTTTGACTCTCAGCTCTCTGGTGCACTGACCAGTTCTGTCCACTAGGGCTCAGTGACCCACCCACAGAGTTCCGTTTTCTTTTTATTAACCTGCAGTGATTGAGCTGTGTCTGTGCCTTAACATGAATGTCCACAGTCATCATCAGCACTTTATTGTGAAAAGCTAATTTTGCTATTTTACTGATTTAAACATTAAAGTAGTTTTAGAGAACGTTAACTTCCTGATCAGGTTTGAACGACAATAGTGACATCTACCTGCAGTGTCGACAGGTTTTTTTGTTTTGTTTTTTTTATCAAATGAGCAGCATTACAAACTGTGTTATTTATAATGTCTCCATCTGAACACACGCTGTCAGCCGCCGTGTCTGAGCCCCAGATATCAAAGCACCAACAGAGGCTACAAGACAACACGCTGTCTGTCAGATGTGGATATACATCCACTCAGCTGTGATGTCTGTGGCTTTGACTGACTGACTGACTGACTGACTGACTGACTGCTGCGTTGTTTTGTAGCACAGAAAAAAATAAATCCCTCATGTTTCCAAACCGAGTTGGTGAGACAGTGATATTTTTAACCCTGCGTGAACAGAACCAACTGACAGGAGGAACCAACCATGATGCTGTGGTCAGAGATTTGTAAAAAAAAAACAAAAGAAAAAAACAAATACAAAATCCTAATTACAAGACCCAGGGTCTGCAACTCTCCACACAGAAACAGACATAAGACTAAAGTTGGTCAATTCCAGGGAGCCGTAGTTAGGAGACTAAAGAGCCACAGGTTGAACACCCCTGATCTGAACCTCTGTCTTTTACACTTTGTGATTAACGCCCCACTGTTCTTAAACTATTTGTTTTCTGTCTCTGTCTCTGCTTCATCGTCAAATGTTCTGTCAAACTCCAGTCTTTGTCTCCACTGCTGTCAAATAAAACTCTCCTCATTCTTCATTTTGTCTTCCGTCTTCTTTTCATCCATTTCCACTCATTTTTCCATCAAACAGTAAAACCTCACACTAACTCCATTTTCCTGTCACTTTGGTGCAAACCTCATTTTTACCAGGTTTACTTCGACCATCTTTGTTTTCTGATGTCTGACAATCTAACGTAGATATTCAGAACATCAACAGGTTTAAATACTGCCCAGCTTTAATTCAGCCCAGAAGCACGATGGAGTGAAGACAAAACATTATTTTTCAAATTAATTTGGGGTCTAACCTGAAGACCCTGACACTCCAAAGAACCACAGTAGAACACACAAGAATCAGAGTCTAGAAAGAGACGAAAGACCAGAAGAGAAAAGATCAAACCAGAGAGGAAACGCTGGGAGGAGACAGACAGGAAGTGATGTAATGACAGAGTAGGTGAGTGTCCAAAAAGACAAACCCAGGGCACGGGCATCCATAGCATGAGGACAGTCCCACCGTAGAAAGAGACTGAAGCACCAATCAGCAGCAAGGCTTTGTTTGAAATTGCTCATAAAATTTACCAAAAAAAAAAGGACAAAATACTCAGAGACTAAAACCACTGACACAGCAGGTTCCTCATACGGACCGTGACTTCAGCCTAACGAAATTCTTAATCGTCTCCAAAGACAAAGTCAATCAGAACGTCTGATCTCTTTTGTCAATCAAACCAAATCACATCACAAACGTGTAGCTACGTTTGTTCTTCATCGCAACTAACTCGTCTGCATCACTGACTACGACTGGACGACACTCCTGTCTCTCCTGTCTCTCCTGTCTCTCCTGTCTCTCCTGTCTCTCCTGTCTCTCCTGCACCACAGTATTGTCTCAATCTTGTATTGTCCTCAAGTCTATGTGTGTGTATGTGCGTGTAGCGGTTCGGTAGATGTAGCCTTGATGGAGGGAGGAACATGGGGGAGGAAATGAGAGGCACTTCTTCACCGTCGGCACTGATGTGACCGTCCACATCCACAGAGACAGGGAAATGTGCTGGGCCAGCGGAAAAGCAGCATCTGCTGCTGAAGTGCAGCTTCAGCAGAGAACTGGTGGCACTCACAGAAGTTGGGCCTGCTTCAGAGGCGTGTATGAGGGCAGCTTATGTTGCACACACACACACACATATAAAGCAGGTTGATAGTGCTGACAGCAGTGAAGCAGAGCTGCCTTCTCACCGTGAGTGTGTGTGTGTCTGAGTGTGTGTGTGTGTGTGTGTGTGATACAGCTAAGGCTCCAGGGTGGCCTTGCCATGCAGTGTACCTCAGAGACTGGTTAGTCAGACGTCTCTGTGTCGGTGTGTGTGTGGCATCAGTGACTGATGGCGGCTCCTGGCTGCAGGCTGCCGTGGCTCGCTGGTGTCACACTTGCTGTGGCAGCCAACTGTGCCGCGCTGACAGGTAAGCACTTTCCAGCAGTCAACAAAGAACCTGTAGCAAGGGAGAGAGAGAGGGGGGGGGCAGAGAGAGTGTAACGGCTGCAGTGCGAGTGAGCGCCGGTGCACGAGTTATTTTTTGCCTCAGGTCATGGATTGTTGAATTTTTATTAGAATTATGTTTCCACATTGATTGCTGAGTAGAAAAGTTTGCTGACTTCTGAGATTCCCTCGCAGGGCCTTGTGTGAGCTGTCAGGCTGAGCAGCCTGCCTCGCTGATAAAGACGGTGTCAGCCTGAATTTTAAGTGTTATGGAACCAAACTTACTGCTGTTGTGCTGTTGCTAACCTTTTTATCAGCCACTCACGGTGTCACCACCATCACACCCACCACGGCCAGCCATGTAAGTGTATCAGCTGCTGCTGCTGCTGCTGCTGCTGCTGCTGCTGCTGCTTCTGGTTAATGAATGTTAACAATCACTCACTGCTTTGATTCCTACTGAGTCCATGGCTTTGACTGGTCCTCTCAGAATTCTACAAGAGTGTGTGGGTGTGTGTGGGTGTGTGCAGGGTTCCTACGTTTCTGGTTGGTTCTAAAGGTGTTTCTGTGACTTTTTCGGTGTGTGAGGATCAATGGGTTTGTTAAATATGATTCTACGCAGATTCTTACTGCTGCCATCAGACGCTCTTGGCTCGTGGCTTGTGATTCTCTGTGTGTCTGTGTGTGTGTGCGTGCGCACAAGCTAGTGTGTACTGGTTTTCATCCTTTTCTGGGGACAATTTTCATGGGATACACAAAACCAGAATCAAGTGATATGTGACTATACTGTGTTACGCTAAATTTTGTTGAACAGCAACTGCTCAGTTACAAACACTTGAAGTCAAACAAATAAGAAATGTTCCAAATGTAGCCATGAGCTAAGAGTGAGTTCAAATTTACCTGCAAATTAATCGCAGTTAGACAGACAGTCAGGTATGACTAACATGTTTCCAAAGGAACAGTTTTAATTTAGACAAAGAATGAAAAAAAGTTAGCATAAAATTGATCAGAATCTAGCTGAAGATAAGCTACAACAATATGCTAATGCAAATCCTGGAAAACGCACATTAAAAGTTAAACTTTCTTCACAGAAAGTCATCACAATAATCCAGCTGGACAGAAAGTGAGCACAGCTTTTACAGCAATAGCAAAAATTAAATGAAAACACTGTCCACTGGTTTGCACTGGGGGCAGATTTCTTTAGCTAGCCGCCCATGCTAACTCCAAATCATCACATGAGTTACCATGGTGTTTTCAAAAAGTCCATGCAAAAAAAGGAAACCTGTGTGTGTGTGTGTGTGTGTGTGTGTGTGTGTGACGGTCCACAGATAATAAGAGCTCCTCACAGCTCACGGGTGGCCGCTGTGCTGGTTCCCTGTCTGATTGCTGTGGTGATAGTGGTGATGGTTGGGCTGACGATGGCCGTAGCCAAACTGAGAGAGAGGCGGCGGACGGAGGGAGGTTTCAGTCCACGGCAGCTAGAGGCCTCTGAGGGTCGCAGCCCACCTACTGAGATGGGAAACACTTCCATCAGCACTTTGGCCGCACGTGTGGAGCGTCTGGTGTAGTGACAGTCAGGAGGGGGCGCAGTGTGTGTAAGAGTGTGTGACTGAGGGAATTTAAAAGACTTGTTGTGAATGAACTTCATTTCTGGTTTAACTCCGTCTTCTCCTCCCTGCAGTTGACCCCTGTGGGTTTGACCTCAGACCTTTTACTCTACGTCAGTCTGGTGTCCGTCACCCTGCTGCTGATATTTATCCTGACTGCAGTCGGACTGGGGATGGCGCTAACTCGCAGAGCGACCCACGGCACCTACAGCCCCAGCCGACAGGAGAAGGACGGATCACGGGTGGAGATGTGGAGCATCACACAACCACCTCCTACAGAGAGACTGATATGAACAGTGGAGAGTGTGGACTCTGAAGGTGGACGTCATTTTACCTACATCTACTTGCACACTTTTTGAACTATTGCTAAAAAAAAGAGCCATTTTTAGAATAAAATGAAACATATTTAGAAGTACAGAAAAAAATGTTCGTGGCTTCGTGTTTGTCATCAACATGTTTCTCCTGCGCAGGCGCAGAGGCGTAGTAGTCAGAGAGCAGCACTCTGGGTAAAATGTGATGTTTTGGGTTTAAAAAACAAACAAACAAAAATATGTTACGTCACAGTTTTTAATAAACTACATTATGTAAGAACCTGATGATAATGTTCACGGTTGTTCACAACACACAAAACTCACAGTGGCACAACATACAATGTGATAAATCAACAAAAATATATATAGGTTTCTACCCATGAACTGTTAACATGCTAACAGTAAAACAGCATACTAGCTGGTTTTCTTGTGATCTTATTGAGCAGAACGGCTAGCTTTAGCGGTATTTGCAATGTGCTATTGTGGCAAAGCTAGCTGGGGAAATTTAGCGTATTTCAGATACTTTTCCCTCTCACTTGCAAATGCCAAAAACAACAATAATTCTCATGAATTCCTAACAGGCAGTGGAGCTAAGTACCATTTAGCCTACAGCAGACCTGGGCATTTCACACAACATGAAAACAAACAGTGTCCAAGTTTAAACATTTATACATACATAGCTCCCTCTGCTGGATTACCCGGAAACATCCTCGTAAAATCAAAACAGACTCAATTAGGGTTTAGACTTTAGACCCTAAAATGTGAACTTTCAGCCCTTGTTTAAACTAAACCTCTAATCGGTAATGAAAGGTGACAGTTCCACGGTGGAGAACTTACCGTGTTCTTGAGGTTTGGACATTAAAAACCTTCTCCAGGCATTTTTCATAACCTGTTGACTTGTTAACTTCGGCTCTCCGTCAATCTCCCTCAACGACTCCAGAACACGACACGGAGCGAACTCTTCTCCCTCTGGACTAATAAATACTCAGGAATCAGGAATCGACCCGACAACTTTCCAACATTAACTGTCACTTCAGTTTTGCTCAGATGCGACATGTCGGACCTTTAAAATCCAGGCAACCTAATACGGCCGGTTTGTCCAAACCCACCGCCCCGACCCCCCGTCTGGGCTGTGCAGCTGCAGCTTGTAATTATTTGACAGTGGGCTGTGTGAACGATCAAGCTCTGACAATAGTCGATAGTATTGGTGGCGAGGAGGCCGCCAAATAAAATCCACTTTAGAGCCTCATAAAGATCAGGTCTGACTTCCGGTCAATCCATCTTTGAGAGATATCGGTTTCCTGCCGTCTCCATCTGTTCCGCGTCCGACTGATGCAATGATTTTAGTTCAGGTTCCATTCAGGCACTGGTGTTGGTGGAACAGAAGGATTCAAATATCACTCTGAAAACAAGGAAAATAAGTTTAAATGTGTCGTAATATATTTTGTTTAGTAAAATAGTTCAGTTTGTGGCCAAATGTGATGTGCATTTTATTAAAACGTTCCTGTTAGACATTTTGGGAACAAGCTAGGAGCTAATCATCGTCTGGTCCGCTACAAAGTGCTGTAGTCACGATTCAGCAAATATCGTCGATTTATGATTTTTTTTAAAATCTAGAATTTTCTTTAGAATTTTCCTGTTGTAAACTTCCTGCGGTTTATGAAACAGAAGACAGAAAACAATCATTGGTTGGTGTAGAGATTAATTTCTCTTGTATATTTAAATATACTGATAAATATACTATCGTCGATTTATGATTTTTTTTAAAAATCTAGGATTTTCCTGTTGTAAACTTCCTGCAGTTTATGAAACAGAAGACAGAAAACAATCATTGGTTGGCGTAGAGATTCATTTCTCTTGTATATTTAAATATATACTCTTTAATCTCAACTGAAAATACTGTTTTAGCAGTTTTTTTAAGTGGATTATTTGTGTCCAAGTGTTTTGCCAAAAGTATGAACAATCTGTTAGTTACTGTTGACTGTGTGAATTTTAATTTATTAAATGTGTTTTAGTGAGTTTTTAGCAGTGAATTGAGTTCAGTGTAAAAACATAAATATATATTTGTATGAATTAATCCATCCGTTGACCTGAGATGATGTTAGAACAGTTCTTTATTCAGGTTCCTTCAAAAGTGTGTTTTTATTTCTAATTTTTATTTTGTCCTCAAATTCATGATTGTGCTGAAATTCACTGTCCAATAATAGTTTGATTAAAGACAGTATTCAACAAAATTATCTTCAGCTCGTTCTTTCTGTCAGATCATGGTCAGATTAGATGACCTCCAGTGAACCAGAGCTGGTCATTAGTGAGGACCAATCAGCAGGGACTCGTGTGATTGGCTGCAGTCGAGTAGGGAAGTGACAAATAGAAAACAATCTCACTCCTAATCCACACTAAACCAAGGACTAACAGATTCACACTGTAAATATCTGTGAATAATTTACTGTGATACGCTGACATTATTATTATTATTTTACTGTGGTGTTTTTAATGGTTGAGAAACAACATTTTGGCACAGACTCTGCTCTGGTACAACCTACAAAGGTCGACGATTGTAAAAAACACAGGTCGACAAAATTGACTTTTCCTAAAGATGAAAGCAGAGACTGGTGAGACTGAAATGTTTTTATTCATTTTTATTTTATTTCAGTTCAGTTATTTCCACTTTCACTTCACAGCGCACAGTTAGCTTCAGTTGGACCAGGTTCACTCATCAGAAGCCCAGTCCACTGACCTCAGCAGTTACAGAGTTGTTGTTTTTTTTATTATTATTTAAATTTTTTTTTGCTAAAACACATGCACGTGTGGCCAACGTTGGAAATGAAACGAATGAGTGAATGGCACAGAGATCATAATTATCATTAGCATATGAAGAAAACACTGGAATGAAAGGAACAGAAAACAGCGCTGGGTGAATGCAGGTCTTCTGATTGGTCAATGTGAATTCGAATTATCTCTGCAACATGAAACAAAAGTTCAACTTGGAAGGAGTAAACTCAGGTGACTAACTCTTTATTAACTCTTGTCTCATATTTGTCTCCAGTGTGTGGGCTATTGAATTCCTAACTGAGTCAACAGCAGATCAAAACTTGTCCTGTTCAGAGAAAATTTATATTAAATATAAAGATCTAAATTCTGTTTGACCTCTTCAGGGCCGAAGAGGTCAATGTTTCCTTCTGTGTTTTTCATGTACAGGATAGTACATTGTACCCAAAATGGTGAGTACCAAAAACTTTAGAACGCAGCTGTAAAACTGAACAAAAGCACTGGTGTGTACGACACATTCACCGTACTGCACAGATACACACAGTACACGCACATACAACAAAGAGAAAAGTACCGGAACAAAATCATGTCTGTGAACATGAGACAACTTTGTTTTATAATCTCTCTATATATATTTCTTTTCTCCTC
Organism: Cynoglossus semilaevis; assembly: GCF_000523025.1. Taxonomy (NCBI): domain Eukaryota; kingdom Metazoa; phylum Chordata; class Actinopteri; order Pleuronectiformes; family Cynoglossidae; genus Cynoglossus; species Cynoglossus semilaevis. Next base: position 4,807,310 of record NC_024308.1, read on the forward strand.
CAAAAATAAAATCTAAAATATTTATATATAGGTTGTTTTTTTTTTACAACATACACAACACCATATCATATATTATCATATATTATTTGTGTAAAATATACTCAGGCCAGAAAAATACATATCTATTCAGATGAAAATAATATTTAATTATCATGGAAGTGACTCAAGAAAACAGTCTCGGTGTATGTATATATGTAAATATATATGCACATAAATATATATACATATTCATATACACATATAGTATATATGTATACATATATAAACACATATTCATACATATAAATATACATATATAACTGTGACTGCTCAGGATGAGTGTTTGGAAAATATAATGTAATATAATGTAAAAGAGAGATTGAAGTCTTTGATTTACAGAATGAAAACAATAAATTCAACAGTTTATATTTTTAATTATTCAGACATCACTCTGGTGTGTCCATGTTTCATTTCAATGACTTAACATTCTTGACAGTTTCTCTGATTCCAGTACAAAACTAACAATCTAGGTGTATTCAGCTGAGTTTCTCAGGTCCAAATAAGACTTTGTCTTTTCATAGTAATTTAACACAAATACATATATATTTTGTCCCTCAATGTGACCCAAGGTGGCGCTAAATAAAAGATTGCACCGCCTTCTGTAATACTGTAACGTTTCCTACCAGGTTGTGATTGTACTGAGACGACTGTACAAGGCACAAACACTGACGCCTCAGTTCTCACTGTTCAAACAGACCAAGAATATCCATTTAAGGAAACATGAGCGTCATCGACATACAGTGGTGTGTTTAAGTCTTTCAAACAGCTGAAGGAGCTTAAAACAAAACAAAAAAACAAACAAAAAAAAACCAAACACCTGTAACTTTGGCACTTCTTAATCCAAAACTGTTCCATGTTCTTTTAGAAGGTCTTACAAAATTGATCTGGGATCCATTTCCTGAACTTTAGTTTATTAATTGAGATAAAGAGTTAGAATTCAGAGAAAAACAAGTGAAAAAAATTGCTACATAAAACATTAATTGATTTTTCAGTCAGTACATGAGAGGAATACTGGGAAAAACACTATAAGTATCTGTCTGGCACTTATAGCCCAGCAGCTCTGTCACAGTTTAGGGCTGTATTTCATCATGTACCTGGTCCACATACTGACGAAAATGCCGTAACATCAACAAACCAAATGTGTTTGGACAGGAAGTAGATCCTGAATCATTCAGCATCTGTTGCAGATTTGAGAGGGTTTTTAACAAGAACTTAAAAAAATAAAAACCTTTTGTATAAACTCTTTGGTCAACAGTATTTCTTACAGGATAACTGATCCATTTTTGTGTTGGTCCGACCATAAACTCTTTGGTCAACAGTATTTCTTGCAGGATAACTGATTTGTGTGGGTCCAACTTACAAACCCGGGCCTGGTCAAAAACTCACACACACCACTGTAGGTAACAAAAAAACAAAACAACAAAGCAACCTCAGGATTACTCTTCAAGTAAAACCACATATTTCTGATTCTTTAATATTTGCATAGTAATAAATTTGTTTGCAGTAAACGAGCAGCACAGACACTGTTCTGGAGTCTGTTTTCTCCATGTGGGCATTTCTAGGCCTGGGCTTTTAGAAGAGCGCCAAAGACTTTATGGGCGAATCGTTAACGCAAAGCAGCACTCAAGAAGTGGAGGAATAGCTGCTATTAAAGTGCCACACCGACTGGCGTCTGGCATAAATCATAGGAACAACGAACCATAAATGTAATATTCCCAACACAAGCACATGAAAAAGCTTCTCCCTCTCCCCGGGCTTGTGGTGACTCAGAGAATGATGGGAACCCACAGGCTCTGGACGCGGCCTTCTCTCCACAGGAGAGTCTGCCACAGAAATAGTTTGGACTCTGGACACATTACATCCACGTCGCTGCTCTCTGAGGAGAACCTTATTGCTGCATTACAGTACAATCGTCAATCACTGCATCACAGTGCAGTGTGACTCCAGTCCACACACACACACACACACACACGCACACACGCATACAGATTGCATTTCAACATGTGGGACACAAAGAGTGGGTTGTAAGGATTCTAAAAATAGACTTTTTTTCTTTTCTGAAAGCCGACGAATCCTGTGAAAACAACAGTGGCTTTGAGTTTAGCGCTATTTTTATGGATAAATATCATTTACTCCCATTATCTGCGGGAGTTCGACAGAAATGGGAACAACTGTCAGCCCGCTCTAAAGTTTATGTGACCAACAGAATGGATATGGTTCAGAAGGATCACCGAAGGAATGACAAAAAACAAAACAGAGAAACATAAAAATCGTACACAAATCGTACTACTGTTTGTACCGTTTACAGGGTTTTCTACAGATTAAACAGAAAATGTCGGGAATGTAAGGTGTTAGCATCGAGTTTCACTTTAACACTTTATCACTTTTAAATCTAAGCACTTGTCAGTCATGATTTCTTTAAAAGGTGAAACTTAAACACGCAGAGAGACGAGTAACAGGCGGAAAATTAACGTAGAAAATAGAAATATACGAAGAAGGAAAAAAAAAATCAGCCATTTACATTTCTGACTTTGTTGCATCTTAGAGAAAGTGTCCTGAGAGAAAAAAGCATTTTTTTTAGTCATGATCTGGAATGTAACAAAAACAGCAGCTCAAAGCACATTTGTTATAATAAAAAAAATACATAATTATAATTTTGCTATATTTTTTTTCTGTTTAAATGGCTTTTGAATCGTAGTCTGACGTTTGACTCAGATTCACTGTCGCTCAGACAAAAGTGTCTGTTTGAGCTACATTTGGTTTGTTTGTAGACATTAACGTGGTGGAGTGAACTTATCATTCAGGTTCTGGTGACGCGGATGTTCTACTGAAAGGTGATGTCACTCTTTGACCAAAAACTGTCCACTGGCTGTGAGACACATCCACAAAAAAGTATGGCCGCCAAAATTCATTTTTCTGCTCTGCTCCGTGATCCCTAGGATACTAGAGTGTCATCTGCATACAATATAACTTTACCATTTAAGGCAAGGCCCTGAAATATTTTAGTACCAGGATTTTTGTTTGTGCTATATATGTGTATATATATATATATATATATATATATATATATATATATATATAATTTGATCAGATCAAATGTCTGTTTTAGTCTGAGTTGAAGGTTAGCGGCGAGGAGTTGTCCTTTTTTAAACCTAACTCCATCCTGGAAAAAATGTGAACGATTTCTCCATCAAGTTTAACGTTTGTTAACTACAAAAAAACAAAAAAAAAAAAAAAAAAAGCATTATACAGGTCACTGTTACCTTCTGTGAATACAGGTCTAAATGATTTAGCATGGAGCTAGGCTAACTGTCTGTGTCTGTAACAGAGTTTGTCTTGTTGTTTTTCCTTGGCTCAACCACAAAAGGTTTGAGTTGCAAACTATTTCCGACAGAGACTTTAGCACCAAATCAACTAAATAAATGAACATTGCGTGGCATTAAAAACCTGCTACTGCTGTGACATCCTTATTATTATTATTATTATTACGACGACTACTTACTGATGTCGTTTGGAGTAACTACGAGTATTTTGGGGAGTTATTTTGGAAATGTGTTAAGACACTTGTGTTGTACAGTCAGTCATTATCATCAACAAGGATTTCATCACAGCTTAAAAACAGAGGATACAGTAGAAGAAGACATCGTTCTCTGTCCCGCAGCAGAGCCGCTCCCTGACGGTCTCTGTGAGACATCAAGTTTTCTCAGAGCTTTGGGTCGAATTTTTTATTCTATTTATCTGGTGACGTCTGCGGCTGATCATTAATATTATTTTACATTTCTATCGTTGTAACGTAAAACTGCATGAGAATCCGTTGAAATTTCACAGACATCAGTTTTTTCGACATCGCTTATGTCTCGTTGGGGTTTTTGCTCCGGTGATTACTGTTGTTGCACTGAACCTTTAACAGCTGTGGCCTGGTGTGGACCACCGAGTTGCGGCAGGACATGGACTCTTTGTCTTTCTCCTGCTCCCGGCCCAGAGCCACCCCGGAGCCTTTACTCTGATCCACGGACTGGTCGTTGTCCTGCTGACCCCTCTGTGACCCTTCCTTCTCCCATGGAACGGGCAGAGCTGAATATCTCTGCTTGAACTGGTTTTCCTCCCCCTCCTCTGGGCCTCTGCCGCTCTGCTTCTGCTGGGCCTTCTCCTGGTACTGTCTCACCACGTCCTTGGAAAGTACTTTCCTCCTCAGGATGCTCGTGGACGAACACTGGTTCTGGATCTCCGGGGGCTCGTTGTTGATTTTAGGCTCTGAAATAGTCCGTGATCTGACTGTGGGAAGAGGAGAAGTGTCTGAGGAGCGGGGACCGTCGGAGAGGGCGGGAGACGGCGGCGGGGGGGTCAATTTGTTAAACAGTGAGGGCGAACAGGAGAAGCGGTGGTCTGGTGCTCGTCCCACAGGTAAGGGCTTGGACAGGAGGTCGGAACTGGAACGGGAGGAGAATTCCTGGTTCCTGAAGACTCTGGCAGTGTTGGCTGGAGATGAGGCACTGACCACGGTCACTGGGGGTGAGGCACTGACCACGGTCACTGGGGGTGAGGCACTGACCACGGTCACTGGAGGGGCGTCCGCCGGTTTACTCAGGGTCACCCTGTTGGGTTGTCTGCGCGGAGATGGTGGGAGGTGTTTTCCGTGGACTACGCTGTCGTCCTGACCCATGTTCCAGCCTCCCTGGTCATCACTCACGTCGTCACTGCTGCCCTCTACAGGTTTAGACAGACTAGTAGAAGTTGGTTTGGTCTGTGTGAGGAGAAACGGGGGAGGAGTTTGAGTGAGTTTCTGAAGTATTTCAATAGAAATATACACATGTAAATGAATGTTTATCACACCAACCAACATACTTAAAAAAATACAGTTTTTCTGAAGGCTTTATAAAAATATAAATCTATAAAAATAGAAACTATGATCCTGTTTAGAGGGAAACAGACGACAGGTGATTTTCTTACATTTTTATGTAACATACCTGGTCAAAAGAAAATAAGACGACAGGTGATTTTCTTACATTTTTTATGTAACATATTTGGTCAAAAGACCAAGATTAGATTTAATCAAAATTGTCAACAGAGAAAAATATTATCTGAAACTAGAACTGGCAAAGAACGTTTTTCCAAAGCTCTCCAATGAGATCGCAGCGTCCATTTTCTATGAACTCTCTGTGGTATTGCTGCTCTGCACCACTTTAAGGTTTGGCAAAAAGAGGAGAACAGAGCAGCAAAAGCTCTGATTTAAATACTTCAGAAATATTCTGGACGTTTTTTGTGACTTCTGGCAACATTTGAACAATTTTTGGGCTGGAAATCATTGACTGTATCTGGCAACAGTGATTGTTGGAGGCTTTGGTCTCTTAGTCTGACTTCACAGAGTCTGGATGTTCAAAACTTCAGTCATCTCCTCCTCTTGGATGAACTAGGAGTTCTCGCTTATCTGGCCTCCAAGAAACACTTACAAAAATGGTCTGTAGAAAATGTTTTTTTTTGTAACAAGATCCCACCAGGATCATGACGACCTTTTTGACCTACTTCTCAACATCAGAGTGTGTTAAAGTGTAAGGTTAGAGGCATTTGTCCTGAAAGTACGCCATGGGTTCATTTCTTGAAATGGAGAAAAATCCCCAGACGTGTCGTAACTTTGCAGAAAAAAAACCTGTTAAACAAATATTTGAGATTTGTCAAAAAAAATATGCACGTTCCTTTAAAACATGGATGCTCTGAGCGCACGGATGCTTCCTCCTGCACCGCAGTAAAAACTCACTCAGTGTCTGAGCCAAAACCCTCAGCCTGAGGGTAGAGTTTGTAAAAACTCTGAGAACAGATACATGTGGAAACAGTTTACTCTGCTCTGATTTATTCAAGGAATATGCAGAAAATAGACCAGAGGCTGAAACAGATCATCCACTGCCTCACTTGTCATGTCTCTGTTTTCCCCCTAGGGGTCAGAACAGAAACTTCCCAGCTGTGAGTAAATATTTACCCAAGTCTTTTTTTTGTTGTTGTTGTAGGATAATAAGTTTGTTCCGAATTTTACAATAACGTCACTAAGTATTTAGACCAGACGTGGGCAAACCTATGACTCGCGGGCCACAATTGTCCTAAAATTTGATGGAGCGTTCGCGTGAACTAAGATGTAAAAGTCATGTATAAAAGCTAAAAAACGTAGGTATTGCAGGGAAAAGGCAGAAGTATAGTGACATATACATAAATTATGTAATTTGGAAAAGTTGGGCAGGCCGGACAAAAAAGCTGAACGGGCCGCATCCGGCCCACGGGCCTTAGTTTGCCCATGCCTGATTTAGACTGTACTTGTCACAGATACTGTTACAATTCTTTAGTAGTCGTGAGTTTTCTGTCGTACCGGGCCAGTGTAGTCCAGGTCTTCCATGGACCTGAAGAAGTCCAGGCTCTTGGCGGCGCTGAGTTTCCCTTGTTCCAGTGTGCTGGTGTTCAGAGAGTCCAGGATCTCTGCCAGCAGGTTCATCTGACCTGGGTTGCTGGAGTCAATGTCAAGGTCCAGTGAGTCATCGCTGTCCTCCGTGTAGGAGGGAACGTCTCCACTGTCCTCTGAGGAGATCCTGAGGAGACAGGAAGTTTGTTTGGTTTCAAGAAGATAAGTGGTGAAAACTACTGCGTGCTCAATCAGAAGTGCAGCGTTTTTCAGAAGATGACCAGCACTTTCAGGCGGGTTACGCCTTTCCTTAAACTGTCCACTTGAGGGCAGTGTTATCATGAGTAAAGCATGCTTCTAAAGACCCTGTCAGGTTTGTGCTAATAGATTTAATCAGTAATTTACTGAAGGAGGGTCAGACTTCACACTAGACCACGTTGATTTTTAATGTGTTTGATTCATAACATGTTTTCAGCGGTTGAACAAAAAAAACAAACAAATAAATAAATAAATGAGTTCAAAATGAAAGTAAAAGACTTACTTGCTTGCAGTGTCCAGCTCGTCATCGTCCAGATCTCGAGGATCCAGGTTCATATGAGTCTGGCCGAGTTTCTGCTGTTGTTGGCACACACACAGAGAGAGTTACAAAAAATTAAAAATTAAAAAAAAAAAAAAAAATTAAAGCATTGATGTTTATCCTGAATAGAGTGAAAAGGTTGCATTGGTTTAAAAGTGAAAATTAATTTATAAAATTAAAGCGTTGATGTTTGTCCAGAACAGAGTGAAAATGTTGCATTGGTTTAAAAGTGAAATTTAATTTATGAAAAGAGACTTAAATAAAGAAACAAATTTAAGGAAAAGAACCAAAAAAATAAAAATAAAAATCTGAATTATTTCCTCAGGTTTCACTGAATGAAGAAATAATTAACATTACAGGAGTAAATGCATGTGATTGTATTTGTCACTTTTGTGTACGACTGACTGATCGGTGTGTGTCGTACTCGTCTGACACACTTTAATAAGCCACCTGTGTACCGTGTTTAATGGGCGATTTAAGAAGAGTCGGGAGCTTTACAGAGCGGGGCAGGACTCCCCCCATGGGAGCCCAAATCTGCCCCCAGGCCACTTATTAACATGCCTTCCACTGCAACGCACATGTTCCTCACACACACACACACAGAGTGTGTGTGTGTGTGTGTGTGTGCAGGTCGGTTTATGTTAATGTAATCTCCTGCTCTGTGTTATTTTATACTATACACCTCCGTGTTTGTTCGACGTGTGAAGATTTTCTACTGGGTCCGTGTTTCTCTCTCTCTCTTTTTTTTAAACACCTTCTCAGATCCACCTCTCCTTTAGTGTGTGTGTGTGTGTGTGTGTCTGTAAACTTGTGTACCCACATTATCAAAGCCAAAGACTCAGGGAAAGGTTCTTTACAAGCCTTCAAGTGAACAGAGCGGAGGTTCCGTGTCACAGAAGTGAGGACTATAAAGTTTGCGTGTCTGCTCTGTGGTTTGGGTGACAGGAAAAAAAAAAAAAAATCACAGACAGTGAGAAACAAAGGAGGAGGAAGAGGAGAAATGGTATTTAGAAGAAAAGAAAAAAGAAAAAAAAAAAAAAAAAGAAGAAGGAAAGGAGAAGGAGAATGAAATGCAGAGAGGTGAGGAGGAAAAGATTCCTCACAGCCCAAAAGAATGATGGGAATGGCAGAGACGG
>NC_024308.1:4815474-4817234 GCF_000523025.1 Cynoglossus semilaevis
AACTGTGAACCAAGCCGGTTTTGATTAGGGCCGATGCAGTGCCAGCCAGAGCGGCGGAATGTAACGTGTGACTGGTCTGGCCTCATTTAGGGCCCGTGTTCGGCCAGTGAGGACAGACACACACTTGTACACACACACACACACACACACACACACACACTAGAAAAAAAAAAAACACGCACAGAGTTAAAGTGCCACTTTCTCTATAAAAGTCAGTGGAGGAGAAGTTTGCAGTAGCCATTTAAGCCTCTCAGCCGTCGGTCTGAAAAACGAACACATGTGGCGGCGGCCGCTCGCTGCCGATTGGCCGAGCCCGTCCTCTTCCATGGTAGCTCGCAGCTTTAATAATGAAAGGGGTTTTGGAGGGGCTCGGGCCTGGGATCCCTAAACAGGCTTTTAATGGATTCCTGCGTCAGGGCAGTAAATCTGGGGCCAGTCGGACGTGGCAGCCAGAGAGAGAGCGGGGCAGCCCAGAGAAGATGCACCTGTGAGACACTGAGACGGGGGGGGGGAAGTGGGGGGGGTACTGAAGTTAAAAAAAAAAAAGCACTAACAAAAACTGCAACCACATGCAGTGTTTGTTAATATTGCAGGCAGTCACTCAGTCTGTGCATTGATGTGACAGGCCTGTGTTTGCAGGACGCGGGGCCTCTCCCTCCGCCCGCGCCGAGGTGTTTATTAAAGCAAGGTGAAGCCAAACACCAGCAGACACAGGTCACCAAGCCTGCTCCTCTGATCTCCGTTACAGCTCTGGTGCCGTCTACCTGACAGGAAGTTCCACAGGGAGCAGTAAATGGATGGTACCTCCTTTCACGGCTTTATCAATTTGTCATTGGCTCTCCTCGCCGTGACCCTTTTAGTGCGGCAGTTAAGATTAAACCAACAAGTGAGCGTTTTATGACAGCAGCTCAGGAGTTGACTTACATTCTCTTTTTTTTTGTAACTTTTTCAACATGCTTCATTCGTTTTACTGGTCATGTGTGAAGCAGAGGAGTTTTTTGTCAGGTTTGTTACTTGAGGCGGACGTTTCTGCTTCTTCACAGGGATTCAGTCCAAGCGCAGCAGTTAAATTTGAAGTGAAGAAAACACAGGGATTTCCTAAAAATGTGGAATCATTCAAATTCCTTCAGCTTCATTTAATTAGCTAAACGAGGTGTACGTGGGTGTGCGGTGTTTTTTTGTTTTTGTCATCGGTCGGGCCTTTTTATTGGTGCGATACAAACACAGCGAGCTGCCATTAAAACTCAAAGAGAATGAAGCGGGGGAGGGGCCGGATCAGACCGAGGAGTTGAGGTCTAAAATAAATGTAGTTGAAGAATTATATGAGTCTAGAGAGGAGCTGTAACAATGACGGAGGTGTACAGCCCCATCAGCAGCAACTCAGTCAGGTATGACTTGATTTATAAAAACATCCAGGTCACAGACTGTGTTTATAGCAGCCCTTGCAGGAGAATGGAGGAGTTGCACCAGTAAGTAAACATGTTTGCAAAGTGGGGGGCACGGACCTATTACAATAGCAGAGACTGGTCTGTAGTTTTATTTTACTGACTCAATGAGAACAGCAGTTTTGTATTAACAACAGTTTTTCAAAATAAAGTCCAGTGTAGATTTGAAGAAATATCTGTGTTTGTTTTCAACTTGTGGGGGCCTTGACAATCCAAAGGAGAAAAAGTTTGGGAACCACTGACCTTCACTGACAAAAATTTGTTAAAAAACCCAAACTCAGATGATCAGGAAGTCAAACTTCACTGTTAAAAAAA
>NC_024308.1:4817298-4825193 GCF_000523025.1 Cynoglossus semilaevis
GTGACACTGGTCTGTGCTGGTGTGTGTATGTGTGTGTGTCTGTGCTGCTCCAGTCACAGACTCAGACACAGACACAGGAGCGGACGACACCAGACCACGTCAATAAAACAGTCGTGACTGGAGCCTTAAGAAGAAGCTAAAGAAACAAAGACTCCCATTCTCTCAATATTTTTTGTGCATTTTTTGCGATTCCTCAGATTGACTTACAGCATGAGCGTCTTTAGTGCTGCAGGATTGTAACTATAAATTAACCCTGTTCAAACCCCTCATACCCCGGGGCAATAAACAGAGGTATTTCGTGCAGAAAACCTGAAAAATGTCTGAATCACATCTCAGCAATTACGTTCCATTTATTGTGGTTACAGGAGGAATTTCAGAGCCGACTTTTAAAGACATAAACTTTTCTCCTTCTACGTTCCCTTCGTTCTCCTCCTGACCCGTAATTCGTGACAACTGTGGTTCTCTGTGACGAGGCCAGACGCTCGCTGGCTTTAATAGCCCGCCCTTACATTATACATTTCAGATGGTAGTTGAGAGTGGGCACTGATCTCACAGCTTGGCAGGGAACGTTAGGAGATGCCAGGAAAATGCAAACAAACCTTAGGGAAAGGCAGAGTTTGTGCAAAACAACGGCCAAGTCTGTGTCTGTGCCTGTGTCTGAGCTGCTGCTGCTGCTGCTGCTGCTGCTGCTGCTGCAGACTGGAGGGGGGAAAGTCATTGGGAGTAAATTCTAAAGTATCTCCTCCATCCAACTGGCTGCTGCTGAGAATCCAACTTCTCTCCCTTGCTTTAAAACATCAGCCTTGAAAACAGGAGAATGAACGTTATGTTCATTTTTGAGGACTTAAATCACTGGGCGTCTTTGAGTTGCAGTACCACCACACAGCCAGGAGATGGCACTTTGGTTTCAGCGGGAGAGCAAAGCTGAGGATCTGAGACTACAAACAGACCAACAACCGTGAAAACACACACACACACACACACACACACACACACACACACACAGATCCTACATTCACTTCTGCATTTACTTCTATTTATATGAAAGTCTGATCCAAGTCATGTGACTAGTTAAAGTTAGGACTAGTTAAAATCATAACTAGTCCCTAACTGTGTGGACCAACTGGGACCAGAACTTTAGCCACAATCTTACACGTGTCCATAAAAACAAAAAACAACTAAACAACCCTAAAAACAACTACACAGATTAACCCTTAATCTGGGATTAAACTGATTTTCATCTGAACTGATGTCGATATAATTTCATAAAGACTGGATTATAGAGTGTAAACAAAGTGTTTGACTCGATATAATTTCATAAAGACTGGATTACAGAGTGTAAACAAAGTGTTGACTGTTTGATAAAAATGTCGGATTAAAATATTATTAATAATTAATTAACAGTTATATTCAGTTCGACTGGTATGATGATGTATGTGATACATCACTGAGTATCAACTGGTGGCCCGCAGGCCGGGGAAGATGACTGGACGGGCCGGATTTGGGCCGCAACTGGATTCCAAAAAATAAACAACAAATTATAATGTTTGGGAAAAAAAATACGAATTTTTATTTCACTGAAGTGTCCAGTTCTGAAGGTGTCTGTCCAGAAAAACCACTGGGATTATTGTGAGTCTATTACAGTGGTGTCAAACATGTGGTTGGCGGTCCGGCAGCAGATCGCAAAGGAAGTGCTGTTAGATCATGAGAAAGTAAAAGTAAGAAAATATAGACGTTTTTAGATGCTAATCAATTAGCACGTAGTGTTGAACTCCACTTACACTCAACCTAAAATCTACATATGAAGTCCCTTCAGGTCATGTGACTAAATACTGGATATATTCAATGTGGTCAATGTTTATGGATCATTTCAATCATTTTTTGGATCCCAAACCAAAAAAGTACGGACGCCCCTGCTTCTCATGTAACAGGTTTTTTTTTGCTGATGTTAAATCATTGTTTTTCCTCGTTTGTCTTTGTGTTTATTGGATTCAAATCCATCCAGGAGTCCTGGCAGGACAAAGTAACCACACAGCTGAAACTACTGTCATTACACACACTCTGGGTTCAATGTGATTCCATGGGCGTCGCAGTAAAGGCCGTCGACCCTGTGACATTCCTACAGCAGTGAGTGTGGACACCTGCCCTGAACCAGTCGTCCTCATGAAGCTACAATCCCGGGAGAACTTGTTTTTATTCAAAAACAGCATGTCTGCACTAAAATAACAGATTTTTTCTTCTGTTTTTTTTTTTTTTTTTTTTTAACATCTCGGCCTCCTCCTTGTTTTCTCTTCTGGCTCAGCACCTGCCTGAGCAGGTGAAGAGTTCAGAGCCGGAGGCTGAGCCTGGACACAAACCTGCTGGCTGTCACTGTCCATAACACTGTCCCCACCTCCACTGTCCTCTGCTCTCTTTACCGCTGTCATCCTGCTGCCTCCACCTGGGGCACAGCGCTGCATACATGCATGTATGTTTTTGTACACACTACAGAAACGGACAAAAAGGCCAAAAGTACACAAACGCACACACACACACAAACAGCAGCGGCCCCTTCTGTTTGCAGACGCTTACAGCACAGCAGCAGATGAAACATAGATGAGAAATTACATACAGAAATAAAACACACACACACAGAGCAGCAGCAGCAGCAGCAGCAGCAGCAGCAGCAGCAGCAGCAGCAGCAGCAGCCAGAACAATGGCTTCTGTTTGTTGTGAGCGTCCGACTCGGTCTTGTTTTTGTCAAACCAAAGGATTTCCTCCTACATTCCTAATCTACGAGCTCAGCAAACGCTACAAATCACCCACATAGTCAGATACGACTCAAACATATACGCGGCGCTGCTTCACTGTGTGCTGGATGTGTTGGCTGATCAAATGGAATATGAATTTCACAACTCTGATTTGATTTTTTTCTTTTTCTTTCTATGATTAATTAAAGGAAGCTTCTCTGGGATCATTCACTTCATTTCAAGGACGTTCACGGAGGTGTTTGCCCAAAACATTTCTTTCTTTTTTTGTTTTTAAATACGCAGGAGTTTGGACTGTTCATAATCAGATCAGGGTTTTGGGTAACAGTGATGACAGCGTGTTTGTGATTTATCAAACAGATGGAGGAGGATTTTCTGAGCCGGAGGAGAAAATGACACAACTCACACAACCAGATGTCAGTATGTCAGGGTGTAAAAAAGGTACAAGGAAAGCCCCCCCCCCCCCTCCTGTAATTTAAGGAATTTATATCTTTAAGATTGACAAATAGGACGGCTGTTGTCATGCGGAGACACCGTAGGTGGCGCTGAGACACACTCACTGCCAGGACCCAGGAGTGGGAAATAATGGCGGGGCCCAGGCATCGGGCATGTGTGTGTGTGTGTGTGTGTGTGTGTGTGTGTGGTCACGAGGAGCAGTAATAGTAAAAATGTTCATCTTCATGTTACTTAACCTTTATTTAACCAGGTGAGTCCCTCTGAGATCAATTTCTGGTGCAGGGAAAAGGAACAGCTGGTGGAGCAGCGTTGTGCAGAGAACAACACTATCAAGATTTTATAAGAGGCTCAAAGGTAAGAGACACAGACGGACAGAGAGAGAGAGCAGATGAGATGGAATAAGAACTGCCCTCACGCTGTTGTCCATCACTCCTGGAACACGACTGAATTATAAATACACCGTGTCATAAACAATAACAGGAGCAGAGAAAAAAAAAAAAGGAAGCGCAATACTTAAAAAAACAAAAAGATTTTAGAAAGAGCCTGAGATTTGTGTTCGTATTCAGCTGTGTATCATTTGTGGAGAAATACTGCATATTTACAAACCTCAGCTTGAGTAATACCACGCATGTATACACAGAGGAGAGCAAACTATAGTATTTGATCCATGTATAACTACCGACTGTAGTACAGCCATGTTGTACCTGTACACACACGGGTATCAAGCTAAGGAGTATTTGATACTTGGATCTATATATTGCCAAGTATAAACAAATACCTCAGGAGTATTGTACATGTATATTACTATATATATGTGAGTCAAGAAAACTTCATATGTAAATGAAGCCATATATAAGACATAAATGCACGTTTATATTTACATATATGTCCAGTTGCACATGTATTTACATATAATGTATGTTTAGTTGCACATGTATTTACATATAATGTATGCTTAGTTGCACATGTATTTACATATAATGTATGCTTAGTTGCACATGTATTTACATATATGTCCAGTTGCACATGTATTTACATATATGTCATAAATGCACATGTATTAACATATATGTCCAGTTACACATATATTTACATATATATCCTGTTGCACATGTATTTACATATATGTCGAGTTGCACATATATTTACATATATGTCCTGTTGCATATGTATTTACATATATGTCCTGTTGCACATGTATTTACATATACTGGCAGAGCAGTTGCACATGTATTAATGCTGTGCAAGTGCAAATATTATATATATATATGATATATGATATATATGTCACCATAATATATCCTGTGTATATTTACTTCACAGAGATGCACATCATGATTTTAAGAAGGAACAAAAATAAGGTCGACTGTTGTTGGTGTGTGGTACTGATCTACTGTGTTGTGATAAAAATACACAGCCGTTAGTGCACATCGGGTATATGCATGGTAAATATATGTAATTACTCATATATGGTGTCAAGATATTCACAAATATACAGTGTTAAATCAGCAGTGACCTAATGAAGTGGCCATGAAGTCTGAATTAACCTGGAGTTAACGTTACTGGCTGTATTTTAGATACAGACTAGAAATGAAGAAAAAAAAAAAAAATTTTTTTAAAATATTTTAATTAAAAAAATGGACTTTGTTTGAACTCCTTGAATGTTAAAGTTAACAACGAAGCCGTGAGGTTTGTTAAAACCTGCTTTGTTTGGACGGAGAATCTAACGACAGCAGTTGAACTGGAAATGAATGACCTGCAAGACTGGTGTGTGTGTGTGTGTGTGTGGCTAAAGAGGAAACGATGGACTGCATACACACACAGTAAACACAGACACACAAAAGCCATGCTGTGGGACATGCTCTCCTGTGTCCTGTTTGTCCCTCCTCCACTGGTCTCCAGGGACCCGTTACTTTGGCAATGAACAGACCTCAGAGCCGGTGACAGGGGTGTGTGTGTGTGTGTGTGTGTGTGTTTGTGTGCAAATCAATTGCATGTCAACTTTTAATCGGTCTCAGTGCATCTACGTGTGTGTGTGTGTGTGTGGAGGGGGAGGCTGGTGTCCGAAGACGCCTTCAGAAAAGCCCTAATTGCCGTTCCTTTCTCCGGCCGTCACACCTTCCTCTGTGCTCAGACTTCCAGCCTGATCACGCACACACACACACACACACACACACACACACACACACACTCACAGGAAGCGCCGCGCTAATTAGAGACAGCACAGTTTCTCCAAATCGCATTCTTACATGTCTCTGACCAAAATGTCAGTGTGTGCATGCAGGATTTCATTTTTTTTGTTTCTGTTTCTAAACAGACTCAGACCATTTGTCATTTTTTTCTTTTGGCTAAATGTAGCAATAGGAAGAGAAACTCTCCAGCTGTGATTACAGAGGTATCGCTGCAGTAAGCAGAGGGAGACGGGAGCTGGTCCCCCCTCAGGCTATATGCATGTGTTTTCTACTGTACAGTGTGCAATTTTAATTACATAAAACCAGGCGTTCAACGCTGGGAAGGAACAGAAGCCAACGTTCTCATTTCCACTCCTCCTCCACCAGAACCTCATCATTTCCTAATGTTCTCAAGTCTCCTGATAAATTTATGGATGAATGTGTATTTTGCGGGCGTGCACATACTCGCTCATCGTCTGCCAGCTCTGCACACAACAAAGGGGGGAGAAAAAAAAAAAAAAAAAAAAAAAGTGCAATCCACTTATGGTGCACAAGCAGAATCTTCAGAGAAAACGCTGACCAGCAGATGAGCTGCTTCCACTGTCCGCGCGCAAAAACAAAAACCCTGAATTTACAAGAGAGTGTCGACATAAAAAATGCTTATCATTAGACTTGGCACGCTGACAAACAACTGTACTTTTAAAAGTGGTGAAAATGAAAATAAAAAAAAAATGGAGGAAGAGGAGGAAGAGAAGAGAGATGGAGATGAAGGATTAAAGGAAGGAACGACGCTGAAGTGAAAAGACGACAAATTCTCCTCAATGGGACGAAGGGACGGATCAGTGCAGATGTAGTTATGTACTAATGTATCTGTGTGTGTCTGAGAGTGTGTGTGTGTGTGTATGTGTCATACCCGTCTCATCTTCTGCAGTCTCCTTGGAGACAGGCTCTTGGTGCTGGTGGGAGATCCTGCACAGACCATCACCCCTTCGTCTCTTTCATCCTGGCAGAAAGAGGAAGAATGAGAATCTTAGGAAAAATTCGTACCTGAGATGAATTCAAACCAAAACTGCAATTAGTTCCAAAAACTAAACTTTTATGTTTAATCACAGGACGTGGGGGGAAAAAAAAAAACCAAATCACTTCTGATTTGATCTGACTTTAAATGGAGGAAGAAAAGAGAAAATCAGCAGCAAATGAGTTCCTTTTTACCAGCTGTAAACATCGAGTCACTGGTCACGTGTCGTCAGACAAACAGATTAGAGCCAAGAAAACACACACATATATAAAGTATACATGCAGTAAATATATATATATATATATATATATATATTTACCTGTACAAAACTGTGAACATGTTTTGATATTTTTTAGACCCAAAAATGTGGAAAATTGAATGTAATGACCAACGTTTATGTTTCAGTCCTGACAGTTTCTGACAGTTAATTAAAATACGTGACACAAGTAAGTGTGGAGAGGATTTTTTTTTTTAAAGGCAGATCGAGCACATATGAAGAATAAAACTTGAAGTGTCAACTCTAACTGATCATCAGCGCCACCTGCCACCTTCCCCTGTAGCTGTGACATTAAAGCTGTTTCTGACGTCAGGTTCAGTCGATATGGAAACCGTGCAGGATTAACAGGTCAGACCTCTGAGACAAATGGGTTGTTTCTGAGGACATTTTTTGAGACTTCCACTTGGATTAACGGCAGCCCCCTGCAGGGGAGGGAAAGTAACTACACGCCAGGAGAATTTTAACTTTTGAGGGAAAAGTTTTTACAGAAACCTTCTGTTGAACTGGGTAACGGTGTCTCTGACTGTAATGAAGATAATCCACCGTAGTTGATCTCAGTTAATCCTGCTTTCATACTCATTTGTATTGGAGGAAAAATCAGCAGCGTGACAAATCTGTGTCTTTAAGAACAGAAGAAGACGCTTCCCCTCAAAATGAAGGATTAGAATGTTGTAGAAAAAAAAGATATGTATACACATATATATATATATATTTATGACATGTTTTTGAAGACTTGGATCTAATGAGCTTAATCTGACTGCCAGGACTGAAGAACAGTTTATACACTTCTGTGGAAGATAACGACGACAACAACAACAACAACAACAACAAGAACAACAACAACACAAATCACGGCAACCATGTCTAAGCAGTTTTAACAGCTTGTGTCTTGTGTCAGATTAATGTTGATCCCTGCAAACTCTTCTTCATTTGTCTCCACACAACACTGGTTAAAAAAGAAAAAAAAAAAAGCTTCTAATATTACACACACACACACACACACACTTCTCCTGCACTTAGCGCTTCCCTGAGTCTGTGTGTGTGTGTGTGTGCCCTCTCCGCTCTGTTTCCCGCTGACAGATCAAACTGCCGCTGCCGTATCAAAGCCATCAGCCTTATGGAAACATACACCTCATTACATTAGCTTTGAGGAAATCACAGGCTAACTGATGAAATATGCACACAATAAAAGAGAGAGAGGGGGGGGACGAGCGGGAGGGGGGAGG
>NC_024308.1:4825200-4831416 GCF_000523025.1 Cynoglossus semilaevis
CCGCTGCGGCGCAGATGACATGCCAGGCAATCGCCAGAGGGGCGCTGCTTAAAACTGTACGGACTGAACAAAGCGCTTCAGCTTCAGCAGTCATCAAGGGCCGCGGCATCGCAACCGCACTCTACACGTAGGAGGCGCTCTACAGTTTGCGTCTCTGACGGAATGTGTATTTGTGCAGATTTAAATTATGTGTGTGTGGAGGGGAGGGGGTAAGGAGGGGAGGGGGGGGGGTGTGTGTCAAGGTCCGTGCTCCTTACCCTTGCTTTAAGTCTGCCCTTAATGTCCCGGATCCCCCTCTTGGCATGACTCTTGGCCTGGGTGGATAAACAGCACACACACACACACACACACACACACACACACATTAGTAATCAAAACACGTCCCATTAACATTCTGTTCTGGTTTCATGTAACATCAAGAAATTCTTTGATCTCTGTGGCAAAAACACGGAGACAAAAGGCTGAATGAGAACGACTCCGGCGCCAACAGGAGGCGCTAACATGAAAGGGCAGCCTGAGCACCTATTGGACGGCACACAACAACATGGTGCAGCACACCAAACACACACACACACACACACCCTGGTCAGGAGAGGTGATCACACTCATTTTAAGAAAACAAAGGCAAAAAAAAAAAACAAAAAGAAAAACAAAACATTTCAAACGAGTGACGGGATTATAAACCCAGAGATTATCAACTATTTTGGTTGTTTACTTCGCCCAATGCAGTAATACTATAGTACACTATGGTATGAGTGTGATGTCGAGTCAGAGAAGAACGTACCTTTGTAACAGCTGTGTTGATGAGAGCTCCTCCTCTCTGCTCCCATAAAAAGAAAAAAAGAAAAGAAAAAGAAAAGAAAGATCCTCGTCAGGTACTTTCATACTTGTTGAAATCAATTATCAGGACAGTGGGTCTGCACCTTCGTTCTCCGAGATGATGCTAAGTTATGTAAATGGTTAACGTTAGTCAGTTTATCAGCAGTTCTAATTAATTGGTTTCACTTTTGAATAATAATCTGATGTGAAAACAGACTCAGACGACTGCAGCTGTTACGTCGTCGGGCAGAAAACCAAAACAGAAGAAAAAAAAAATTAATTTAATTTCAGTGCTGACATTATAAAAAAAAAACCTTGTTGGAGGAGTACAGCTCCACGTCACAGTTGGCACTCAGTGCTGCTTAAAATGATGTTTTTTTAAAACCCAAACCTAACAATTAAAATGTATTTGCAAGTGTTAATTGATCATGATTAATCACGATTAATCGTGGTTCATCAAAACTTGCACTATATTGATCCCACATTTGGGAAATGGTTGTGTTAGCAGCAGATATGTTGTTAACAGGCTGCCTCTAGCAAGCGCCAAGCATGTGGTTCCTCTGGGAATCGAACCCAGGACTCTCTGCTCTCTGCTTCTGAGAGAGTCAAGCTAACCGCTACATCATGACTAATCGTGATTAATTCATCAGCTCTTTGATTTATCAAATTCAATTTTGTTGTTTTGACGTTTTTAAAGAAGACATTTAACGGTTCACTGGTTCCGGGAATTGAACCCCTGAACCACTGCGTTCAAAGAGTGGTCAGAGTGTACGGCCCATCGTGGGGGGACGGCAGGAGAGAGAACTCCAGGAGACCGACGAGACATTATGACATCATGGAACTGGATCTCGGCGCTCGTCTCCTGTCTCTGAGTTGCGTCTCACTCCTTTTCCCCGTGTTGGCTCCTCAGTGGAAGCACAAAGCGCCGGCCGAGCGGCCGAGCGGAGTAAATGGCAGACACGGTTTCAGAAGTTGGCAGTGGGAGAAAAGGAGAGGGGCCGAGGTGAAGGCCCCTCTTATAGATCCTTGTCAGTCAGGAAATGTGAACTTTAACAAACCTTTGAAGAGCACTCCAGAGAACTAATTCAGCCTTAGCTGAAGGCGTGGGGCGAGGGGGGGGAGGAGGAGGCAGGGGCTGCTCGGTGAGTGGGGAGGGAGGAGGGGGTGACAGAGATGAGAGAGGAGGAGAGGAGGAAAAAAAAAAAAGAGAAAGGGAAGTAGGAAAGCGACAGAAGGAGGGAGAGCTCTGTGTTGTGGGGGTGGGTTCAGCGCAGTAACGCCTGTGTCGGCTGCCAGATCAACATGTCATGTTGGAGGACGTCTTGTCACGTCAAATCACTTCTGTCTCCCTCCCTCCCTCCCTCCCCGTCTGCCTCCACTGTCCTGCTGCACGCGCCACTTCACACAGCAGAGTGCACTGGAGCCGGATCTGTACGTTCAGACCGAGTGCTAGCTTCGTTCTGGAGGCTTCAAACGGCGGCGCGTCAATCACGCTTTCAATTAAATATCAGCCAAATAAAACGAAGAAAAAAAGGCCCCGCAGTGGGAGGAAGTCCATTTCCTGAAAAGTCGGCGCACTTTTTAAAAAACGTATTCACAAATGATACGATAAAGAGCAAAGAGCAATTCTATTGGTTAAAAGCTAACAAACGATAAGGGAGACAGAGAGAGCTGTGGAAGAAGATATTTCTATGTCTTTCTTCAATTCCTGTGGACGACATTAGGGTTGAGTTCAACTAAACAGGCCAGTAGTTTATACTGAGTATTGGAGGTGAACTGCTGATTTATATTAATGTCCATATCCACCAGCCTAAAACTTTTGCACTGCTCTGAACAGCCAATGAGGAGCCTCCTTTCATATCAAATCTGTCAGCTTTAGTCTCACAGTGACTGCATTTATTAGAGGTTTGGATAAAGAATCAAACTGAAGGTTATTTAATCACACTGATCATCCTGTGTGTGTGTGTGTGTGTGTGTGTGTGTGTGTGTGTGTGTGTGTGTGTGTGTGTGTACCTTTACAGTGTGCATCCACTGCTGATAAGACCTGGAATTACCTGGAATCACAAAACCACATGATGTGAGTGAATCATTGTAGCCCAAAACTGAACAAAAACAAACCCGACACAGTGACAGAAAACTTCAACTACAAGAAAAAAAAAAAAAACGATTTTATCGACACATGTTTACGCAGTCCTGTGAAATCACCTGAGTAAACCTGAGCCTAAGCTTCTTTTTTTTTCCTGTTGATTTCCGTGCCCTTTCACAGACTATAATCAGATATTTATAAGTGGAATAAATAATCCTGATATTCACCTGGAAGCGGTGACTCTGCGGAGGCAGAACGGACGCACAGAGAAAATAATCACAGGTGACATTATGGGTTGTGGTCAGGATCAGAATAGATAAGCCTGATTACAGAGTGTGTGTGTTTAGCCGCAGCATCTGGATGTTATTTCTTTGTTCCTGTCGAGCAAATACGACACAAAGCTGAGGTGATACGATCAAACCGACCTAATTTGTCTGAGCGCTCCCGGGGGATTTGTTTTGCACACTCAAAAGTACTGTTATCTCATGCACAGTCTTCACTTTTAATAACGCTCACGGCTGCCAAATCATGATTAATTCTTCTGTCAGTCTTTTGCCACCTTCAGTGAGACGTGCACGTCACCTTTTTAGCAACTCCAAGGAAGATTTGGCTCCGAACGACACTTTACATGAAATATGAAAACATAAATAAACCAATTTGTGACACGCTGATTTTAACAGGCGTTTTTTTTTTTTTTTTTTTTTGAAGCAGGTGAGGAATAAAGAATTAAAACACAGTGTATTTTTAATGTGAGAATAAAAAACAATAAAAGCTTTTTTTTTTTTTTTTTTTCTTCCACGTGGGATGAAGGGTTCCATATTTAAAAGCCTGGAGAAATGAAAGCCGCGGGTCAGAGGACAGTCTTGGTTTTTATGTTAAACAGCTCCTGTGGTGGAGGACACGTTTCAAAAAAACCAAAAAGCTTTTGATCTTTAAACACGTAAGAAAAGGCAACAATAAACCCAGACATTTATTTGCCTTTTAACCCATTCATCAGGTTGAGACTTTGTCGTTTTTTTTTTCTTTTTTTCTTAATTTAATCTGATTTACTGTTATGAGAGTTCAACCTGATTTTTACGCCGTGTCTTCTTTTAAAAATCTTCCTGACTTTTAAAAGTTTCTCTTATTCTGTTCACATTCTGTCGTTCAATAACTTCTGCCAGCTGCATAAATTATGGCGAATAAATAAAAAGTGACTAATTGATGGTGTGGGGGGGGGTGGGGTGGGGCGGCTCTACTCACTTCCACAGAAGCCCCCCTCTGTGATTTCCTCTTCAAACACGTCAGTGAAGCCGCGGCCTGCGTTCAATTTGGCCAGTCGTCCATCGATGAACTGCAACCATAAATTACAAGGTGCCTGTTAAAGGAGTAGGAGGGGGGGGGGGGGGGTGTGGCACACACACACACACACACGCACACACAGAGGGAGCAGCCACAGTGGGGTGTTGTTAATGCTACCTGACGGAAACTACATCTGAAGATTAGGTGGGCTGCAGGTAATGTGGAGCAGATGAGGGATTAGAGCAGCAGACGACGACACGCTGCACACTGTCTGCCACATGAGGAAGTTTCATTTCCTCCCTCTCTAATGTGAATGGAGCGCATAAAAGTCCATCTCATAAATACTGAGCCCAGACAGAGTTCAGCGGCACAGACGCAGAGCCACGTGTTCTGCAGGTCAGAGGAGGCGCTCACAAATAAAACAAAAAAAAAAAAAATCAAGGCGGGACAGGGATTAGTTTACAGCAGTTGAAACGAACAAAAAAAAAAAAAAAAAAGAAAAAAGTTGGAGCGAATTATTTTGCTCTAAATAAAAAAAAGTCGTCGGGTTTTAATTTTCATTTATGGATTTACAAAGAAGGACTAAAGTGTGAATTTATTACTGTATAGAATCTCATTTTTTAAATACTTCTAACCAGAGAATTCTACGTCTCCTCCTCCGTCTTTTGCCAATGGAAACATTATTATGATGCCCCTACAGGCCGACTTATTTATCATGATGAGAGTGAATAAATGAATGCCCCCACCAGGGGTCAGGGCCGAGGGTCACTGCTGCCACCTTCACTTCATCAGCGGGCTTCATCAATTGTCAATAAAAAGGAAAAATAAATAAATAATTTTTTTCAACGAAATTGTTTTTCTTCTATATAAATACTGTATCGTACTGCAGTGTAAACAGAACTGAACTCAAGCATTTGAATGAATATTAAAAACACATTTGAATAATTTTTTTTTTTTTTTTCAAAATCAGTGGCTTAATTAAAAACATGTTCGGGGTTTGTGTCGACCAGCTGTGTTTCCACCACCACGACAACAACAACAAAACAACAACTTATTTCAGTGTTGACAGCAGACGAGCCGTCGCTGCTCACACAGGCAGGAACGGAGGGAGACGATGTCCAGAAGGTCAGAGTGAACGTTAGGGACTGATCTGCACAAAGACCTGAGGAAAATCTGAGAACGTGACAGGTCGAAAAATCTGCTGGAATTTGAGCACCTTGAAAAAAAAAAAAAACCACACTGTCCCAGTAGAATACTCCAGGAGAGGTATTTTTGTTTCCCATCTTTAGGTCAAATATTCAGAAATGTTAAATCATCAATCAGTGTTTACTTACAGCAGGACCGTCGTCAGTCCAAGCCTGATCATCTGACCCCCCCCACCCCCCCCCCCGGCACTATTGTCCTTGACTATAGATGAGCCTGATGTCACTCAACTTTTCTTATTTTAACTATTTCATCTAAAGAAAAACCGTTCAGTTTAAGTTCAGTCAAGCTTTTTCATACGATCATTTCTTCCACATTTACTTGTTTTTCTGAAGATTTTTTTTTTTCGTTTTTACGAACAAACCCAAAAATCTGCATTTAGGGCCTTTTCGTGTGTAAAAACCGGAGGACGAAGCAGCGACCGTCAGCAAAAGTGTCAGTAAAGTTCCCTCTCTTCGTTCACAGTGTTTTCTACAGTAATTAGCGTCCGCCACCTCCACAATTCATACACTCTTTTGTGTCGAAAAAAAAAAAAAAAAAAAAAAAGACATATAATGTCACATATTTTTTTAACACTCGCAGTTTGACACCCACCGCTGTGAGTGTGTATCGGATGTGTAACAGCGGTGGAGACAGTTGTAGGGTGCATGTCCACAGGGACAGGCTGCTAACTAGTGACCGACGGCGCCCCCTGCTCCTCTGGTCAGAGCAGCTGAAAAACTCATCATTAGATCATTTTAATGAGAGGTGAGACTGCAGGTTCCGACCACGGCTCCGCTGCTCGTCTGGCCCAATTAGTGGAGATAATCAACCCGAATCATCACCTC
>NC_024308.1:4831439-4833621 GCF_000523025.1 Cynoglossus semilaevis
ACGTACCTGCCTCGCCATGAGCCTTAATTAGACATTACTCAACAATGGCAGACTGTGATCACCACACACACACACACACACACACACATGGCCTCGTGTGTGTATGGACAAACAAAGATCTGGAAAATAAGGGTTCGTTTTAATTGTGCGACTCGCAAAAATATACGGTATTTGTAATAAAATGTTCGGTTTTACACTTCTACCAGTGAGATGTGGAAAAAAAAAATTAAAACAGTTTGTAGAGCACAAATAAGTGTTAAAGTGTTAAATAAGTGTAATTTTTTTTTTTTGGCCAAAGTAGGAAATGCTTCAAAAGTTTTGTAAATTATTTTATAGGCGTGGATGTTGTCGACAGTTAGCGCTAACAACTGTTGTCAACGTTGGAATAACGTGGTGTCCATCTCATCCTCCACTTTAACCTTAGCATTTCAATGTGGTCATTGTTTCCCAAAGACTGGGTCGTGACCCTCAGGTGGGTCGCAAGCGGTTTTTTTTTAAGGTCGCGAAGGTTTGTGACTTTTAAAATATGGATCCCCAGAAAAAAAAAAAAAGTTTGGGAAACTCTGCTCTAATGAACATTTATAAAAACTTGCATTCTTGGACAACAGTTCCATTTCTCCTCATGAATACTGTCTGATTATCAACTGATTTTAGCTCAAGAAAACTAGCAGCAGACAAACAGTGAATGACTAAAGTCACAGATTAGTACTTCAGTGAGTACTGCGTCTTCAGATTAGATTAGATTAAAGTCATTTCACAGAGACTGCGGTGGATATGATCAACATCATCACGTCACGTGACGCCAGGCTGAGGTGCTACTTTAGCAGGAACAGATAAATAAATACACGTATTGGCAGAAGAACTTCCTGCAGAGTTTTTTTTTTTGCACCTCAAACCAAGATAACACCTCACTGTTACTCGCTGCGTTCGCACCGGTTCCAGATTCCAAATGACCTGTGATGTTCACATGTGGCCTCGAGTGAAAAGACAGCGGAAAAATGATACCTGTCGTTGGTGTAATTTGTTAGATTAACAATTTGGTGATGGAGCAACAACAACAACAACAACAACAACAACAACAACAACCTGTTTGTTTACAGCCGCGACACATTTAGGTTCCCCTCCGTTAACAATCCTCACGGGAGGAATAATGAATGTTCACTTCTGAGAAATGAGACAAAGAGACAATAGTTTAATGACGACTAACAGTGGATTAGGATTAACTTGTATTTTTGGGTAAAGTAGTTAGCTCGTACCAAAGTAGTTAGCTAGCTAACATTCCTAAACTGTTGTGGATTAATCACGATTAATTGAGATTAAGAAAAAAAAATTCATAAAAATGACGGTGTTTTTGTCAAACTGTTAAAGCACTTTGAGCTGCATGAACTGTGCTACACAAATATAGTTATTATTATTATTATTATTATTAATATAGAATTGTGTATGAATATATATATATATAAATATCAAGAAAAATATTAAAAATATAAATACATTCTGGAGTTTAGTCGTTACTGTAATACCTCTAGAAAATACCCAGAGTTACTTTGGTGAATCTCTGACTTTTTTAGAATCCATATGACAACCGTGTCAGTCAGGCTGTCAGCCACAGACTGAGTTACTGCAGCTGGTCTGACAGCAGCTGGTCAGCTGACCTGAGACCAGCGGTACCATCGTGCAGATCCAGGTTGAACCTCGACCTCACTCTGTGGCTGCAGGGACTGGCTACACCCGCTCTGCCCCGTGACCCTAGAAAGGAGTAAGCTAGCATCTAGCATGTGAGCGCTACAACCGCAAAGTTAGCGTTGGACTGAATTGTGGGATATCTGTTGGGAGTGAAGCCCCAAACTCTCATTTTACACCAACTCTGGATCCACTGAAATACACCGAGTGACAGGAAGTGATGAAAGAATGACAGCGAGTCGAGCAGCAAACTTTGTGGAAAAGCCTCGCTCTCAGAGAATGTTATTACCTTTTTCATTTTCTTTTTCTTTAAACCAAACGCGTGTGTGTGTGTGTGTGTGTGTGTGGCCAGAACAAGTTGACGATTGTTTGTGTTTTGGTGCACGAGGACGGGTCACGGCCAGAGCAGCGCCGGGGTGGACCGCTGCCCTCCCTCACTTAAGTCAAAAGAGGAATGGAGGAGATAAGCTCAACTGTCCCTCCCTCCACCACCCACACA
>NC_024308.1:4833627-4840782 GCF_000523025.1 Cynoglossus semilaevis
GAGGAGGAGGAGGAGGAGGAGATAAGGGCCTGTTTCCTAATGCTACTGCTGGAGCAGGAGGCAGCCGGGAGGAGGATACTTTGAACTGATTCTCACTATCTGCTCTGCCTGGGAAAAAAAACAGAGATGGAGCGGAGTGTCCGGGAAAAACAAAAGACTGATTGAGGGCCGCTGTGCTGGAACTCTCGGGGGTAAATCACACTCCGATCACGGGTCAGAGAGCGCAAAGAAAAATTCAAGAGGGTGAGATGAAAATGTTCCTCCTCAGAGCTGGAGGTGTCTCTGCACCTCGGCTCGGGCTCCGCCAACTTTAGTATTGCTGAAGGGATTTGGAGGGCGAGCGTATTAACTATACATGAGTGATTTGAAGGGAAACTGCTGTAACTACACATGAATAAAGGATACCTGCACACACACACACACACACACACACCGAGGAGCTAAAGCTAGCCTAACCTTTAAATCCCTTTTGTCTTAGAGTTTAATAATTTATGTTACGGGAACTTCAAATTTGTCCTCCAAAGATCAGGATTACCCATCAGGCACCACTGCAGAGTGTATGTGTTGTTTAGTTTGTTCATCAAAACACTGCTCACTAATTGTAGACCACGGTGAGCTGTTCTCTCTCTGGTTGCTAGTTCGATCCTCTGCCTGTAAATAGATCAAGCCTTTACAGTGTGTTTGTTGTTGTTTCACACAGAACGTAGACAGCAGGGGGCGCTGTTTTCAACTGAAAGGTTATAGTGGTGTGAAAGCTCTGCTCACTTTCTGTGTCGTAAACGATGCAGAATCATCTTTATTGACACAGAATATATTTTTAGATACATCGATGTAGTTAGTTCTTCTTATTTACTCAGTTATTACTAAAAAAAATAGTTTTTTTAAGGTTTAAGTTTAAACTTTTTTTTTTCTGTCTCTCCTCAGAGACATTTTCAGACTGTCCCTGATTCGTCAAAGGCATTTTGCAGAAAGAAAAAAAAAAATTTGCCACTACATTTTCTGTCCGCTACTTACTAAGATTACGAAGATTAAATGTCACCGTGACGACCACGTCTTAGCAGCGTTGGAGACACCTAACTGCTGTTGTTGTCATGGCTGCATTAGTCCTGGAGTTAAAGTAAAAAAATAAAAATCTCAAGGATCAAAGGTCAGTCTTAAGGATGGGAAAACTACTCCTAAAGACAGTATGAGTAAATAACGAGTACATGAGCTTATTTCTGGACAGACCATAAAAAAGGCCGAGCTGAAGACTTACAGTAGGTTCAGCGCTGTAAGTCATTACCAGACCATCATCAAAGCCCTTTGAAGTTTGAAGGAGTGACCACCGTGTCCTCATACCAATAAACATGATTTAATGTTGCCTGGGTCCGCGCTCATCAGGATGTTTACCCACACACATACTTTCAAATACGGAGTAGACCATTGTTTCCCAAAGGCTGGGTCGCGACCCTCAGGTGGGTCACAAAATATTTTTTTTTTTGGTCGTATCATGTTTCCCAGGAGTTTACAAATAATGTCTATTAACTTGGGTCGTGAAGGTTTTAAAATATGGTTTGGGAAACACAGGAGTAAAACCGTGACCCAGTTTTCTGACCCTGGGTTGTGTTTGTACGTTAGCCTGCGTGGTGTAAACACAGCGACGTTAGCACGAGTGCAGAGCGATAACCACAGTAAACAGTCGGAGGGTCAACAACCATCCATAATCCCAGGCTTCTTTTTTTTTTTTTTTTTTCTTTCTCCCGTTTCCATTTTACCTCCCACCAGAACGGCTCAACTGTCAAGATACTAAACGCTAACTTTACCCTGTTGACAGTTTGCCGAGTGGAGCAGGTGCTGAGAGACGTCTCATAGCTGCAAAGAATGAAGACTTTTTAGCCTTCTAAATAAAACTGTGCTCCGGAAAATAAACAAACAGCGTGAAAATAAACTGACACTGATGGGAGAGGACAGAGTAGCCTGTCATATAAGAACTCTTTTTCTATCATTCATCCTTCATCCTGTGTTTGTGCCTATCTGGAGCTTATAGAGGCTTCTGGTGCAGCCGTGCCGAGGCAGTGGCTCCTATAAGTGACAGCAGATGTTTATGGTATATAATATTTTACAGGAGGGGAAAGAAAGATTGACGGTTGTGTTTTTGACAAATATTCAATAAGCCAGAATTTCCACATGTCATCAGCTAAATTTTTTTATAGGTATTTAGTTTAGGCTGACACACACACACACACACACACACAGAGAAGCAGACAGGTGTTTGTACCTGTTTAAAGAGCTGCAGGTTGACAGCCATGGACAGGAAGCTTCTCATGGTGCTCGAGCGATGGTTCACAAAGCTCTCCTCGCAGAACGTGATTGGCTCCCCCTGAGGAGTGCAGACAGAGATTATTGGCAAAGAATTTAAACACATGACGATTTCTAATTCATTCTCGCTCCGTGTTCTCTGTTTCAATCTGTTGTCGACCGTGTTACCGTGGTTCAGTAATGAGCCACAGGAAGGAAGGCAGATGCTTTTGGGTGTCCTGAAAGGCAGGGGGTCTGAACCAAAACAGTGTGGCGTAAAATACGATTCAGGAGACGAAGACACTCACATCACATCTGTCACCATTATGAAGTCAAAAAAAAAAAAAAAATCTATTTCAAATGATTTCTTTCTGCCTTGTCTGACTCCAATTGTGAGTCTAACACAGCGCGGAAGAGAAAATGAGTCGAATAAAGACAGGGAAGCAAAGAGGAGGAAGGAGGAGAAAAAATATTTCTATAAAGAAGAAGAAGAGAAAAAAACACAAAACAAAACAGTTCTTCTTTTGAATGTGTTCCCCGAGCAGAACATCCACTCTCTCTCCCCTGGACCAGAAGACGGTGTCCCAGTAAACTCCTCTGTGCTGCACACCAACACATCATCACATTATTACCATTTCTTACATCATGTGTGTTGGCCTGTGAGCTAAAGACACGGAGGCTGACAACAGAAGCACCGCGGGCCAATCCCTCACAGCCCCACAGATGTTTCCTCATCATTAACATAATTCTCACACGTTTGGACGCCGCTCTAATTCACCCTGCTGTAAAACAATGTGCTTTGTCTGTTCCAGGCTATGATCGCACACAAACAACTCAACGGCGGTGAAGAGCAGGCCTGTTCTGAGGCCTGGTACCGGTGGCACCCAGTTTCATCACGACGGGGACGATGCTCCACTTACATTACAGAAAGTTTTCACATCACATTACAGCAACGTTTTCATGCAAAAGAGAAGGAGTTTAGAGTAGCCTGATGTTAGCGTAGCTAGGTCACTGACGCTCCGCAGCACGAACAACAAACAATGATCGCAAACATTGAAAAAAAAATTAGCTAAAAATGTGAACGAAAACTAATTAGCATGACCAGAAACATGGAACGGCTGAACTGGGAGACAACCTTTTTTTCCCAGGACAGTAAAAGCATTGCTGCTTTACTCTGTTTTCTTTGTGTTAGCGCGGTTAGCCAATCAGGAACATGATGAATGGGTCGTTATGTTTATGGTCACAACAAGCATGAAGTCATGTGATTATTAGGTTATGATTGAGTTGTTGTTTTTTTTTTTAAAGCAATTCAACAAATCTATTACAGAAGATGCAGATCTTCATTTAGAGCTAAAATAACAACACAATACATATATATGTATGATATATGTACGACTGCCTTCTGCAGTTTAATGTTGTAATTTCACTCTCCTTTCTCCCTTAAAAAAACAATATAGATACATATATGTGTATATTTATATATATATATTTATATATTAATAAGTGTATATATAAACATATATACATGTTTATGAATATACATATATTTTTATATATATATATTTATATATTAATAGGTGTATATATAAACATATATGTATATGAATATATATATTTTTTATATATACAGTATATACATCTATACATAATTATGTATATGTATATACAGTATATACATATACATAATTATGTATATACATATATATATATTTTTTTTTTACCCATAATCCTATCACAACACCAATCAAATTTGCTAACATAGTTCCAGAGTTTTCACAACACCTAATTATACTGTAGTACTAGTACTTAGCACACAGTAACTTGACAGTGTGATCACTTCTGGATTATAACATTTCTACTTCGCGCCTATTTCAACATCCAAAGGCCCAAATATAACCTGGAGAACCTCTTCGACCGTGGAGGTTCAATAGTTTCTCGACTTCTATTTCAGTCTCTTCTGCCAGTCAAGTGAGCTCCGATCTGCTGGTGAGAAAACCACGGGGGGAAAACGATGACCTGGGAGACGCCGCTCTAATCAGCTGATTGCTTTACAACTCATTAACATTTTCCCGTATTGTTTCATTTACAGCTCAGCAAGACCTCCACAGAGACTCCACACCCCTCCTTCTGTCGGAGCATATGGGCCCGTGAACCGCAGCGCTCTGAGCAGATCTGTCTGAGACGGGAACGTCTTCACCTCACCTCTGAACGACCGGCGAGGTGAGACTCCAGAAATACCCAGACGCGGGCGTCGTCACTGGTGTCTTTGTGGATGCACATGTTTTCCTGCTGGTGTGTGTTCTGCACTTCACCTCCAGGACCTTTAATCTAGATATCTAGTCTTGAATACTCTGAAGTACCAAAGTGAGAGGAGTGAGAATTTACTGCATGTTGTGCAAAAAAAACAAAACAAAACCAACACAAAAACATGAGCTCCAGCTCGTCCGTACACCGTCTCCACAGAGGGGGAAAAAAAGACGGCTTCAATAATGTAGCATCCTGGCTCCACAAGTCCAACGTCCAATTAATCTCCAGACCAAAGGAACAGAGGGCTCACTCTCTGACAAACAGGACACGCTGTAGTTTGCTTTGCCCCGACTCGGATTTGACAAGAAGAAAAAGATACAGACATGCTGAAAGGACTTGGCAAAGGGGAGTAAAACACCAAAGGTGGCTAAAAAGGAGCTTCAAAAGAGAACGTCCTGACTCTCTCAGTTCCTCTGACATTTCACTGCCTCAGACAGGCCCACCTCAGCTCTGCTCTCCCACTGAACAACATACCTTTTACTTCAGTCAAACCTGCCTCGGTTCAACCGCTCCTGTAAAAGTTGCATCGGTTCACACACACACACACTCACACACACACACGCTCCGAGATCACAACCACAGACTAGGCATTCTGAAGAGTAAATATTAGGAGACAGATGTCGGAAAGAGTTTCTGTTTTACGCTGTTTTCCAGTGTGTGGTTTTGGAAACGTCCCAAAAAAAAAAAAACCTGATGCTGTCGTTATCACTGAAGGAGCCAAAGGGAAAACCTGGAAACTTTTGACATTTACACCATTGTCACCAAGTCACTACTGAACATAGAACAAAAAAATAAAAAAATTAACTGACCCAGTTAATGTGGACCAGATATTATTATTTTTTTACCTTAAGCTGCTCAAAATATCACGACAAATAAAATGTAACATGAATTTGTTCATGCCACATCAGCACAGTGAACAAGTATGTAAATATATGTTAATGTATTATTGAGCGTGTTTAAATATTGATAGAAACTAGTAAATTTACTGGAATATTATTACTATATTTATAAATATACTGTATCGTGATAGTAAAACATGATAATTGATGGAAAAAAAATCTGATCCGTCTTAAAAATGCTTTCATTATTCATAACATATTTAGAGACAGATTATTTCCAGAGCTTTTCTTTAGTTTTTCAGGAAGTAAAACAAAAATGTTTTTAATTAAAAAGACAAATATGCACTAAATTAAAGTGTGAAAAGGCTGAGGTTTAGCCTCTTAATTAAAGTAGTAAGAATCACACTGAGTTACTCCAGAGAACATTCTCCCTACCTTAACCTGCTCAAAATGTCAAAACCAATTAAAGTAGTAAGAATCACACTGAGTAACTCCAGAGCAGCTGTGACCAAACCAAACATTAGAACTGACTTTTCAGACCATTCTCCCTACCTTAACTTGCTCAAAATGTCAAAACTAATGCAGCGCAACATTAATGCTGTTCAAAATGAGAAATCGTGATTTAAAAAACAGAGAAACCTGGGTTCTCCTGGAGTTTTCCCAGCCGATCCAGACTCGAAACCCAGGGCGGCAGAACCGAGCAGAACTGACTTATGTTCCAGAGCATCGTAGAACTGTCTTATGTCCCAGGGCGTCGTCTCAAAGTCTGCCCCCTACAGGTTTCCCCAGTGTCAGTAACGCTATGTGCTTTCACACAGTGAGATGACGTGACTAAATAAAAAACAGAGAAACCTGGGTTCTCCTGGAGTTTTCCCAGCCGATCCAGACTCGAAACCCAGGGCGGCAGAACCGAGCAGAACTGACTTATGTTCCAGAGCATCGTCTCAAAGTCTGCCCCCTACAGGTTTGCCCAGTGTCAGTAACGCTATGTGCTTTCACACAGTGAGATGACATGACTAAAAAAACATGTTGTTGTTTTTTTTTGTAACCTGACAGTATTTGATGACCTCTAACAACAACAACAACAACAACATCTGCAGAAAACATTTGGATTTCACCATGAAAGGCGTTGAATCCTTACAGGTCGATATCTGAGGGCGTCTCTGTAGGATCCAAACAGAGCGGCCTGCGCTCTCAGGAAGGCCCGGGCCACACCACTTCCTGTTGCTGTGGACTGCTTCTTCAGCTTACTCTTCAGAGCAGACATCTGGTGAAAAGATAAAGACAGAAAGTAGAAGAGAAACAGGAGAGAGAGAGAGAGAGAGAGAGAGAGAGAGGGGGAGAGAGAGGGGTTGGGGTGTAGAGAGGTAAAAGTTAAATTATCACCTCTGAAATTGGTGGAGGAAAGCGCTCACCCATTCTGGGTGTGAAGTATCACATTTGCAGGTCATCATAAAAAGGAAAGAAAAGAAAGGGAAAAGCTTGAGCCTTTCCTCTGAGCTGATCTGTTGAGCTGCTGGGAGCACCTGCTGCTTTGCTAATTGAACCGAGGACGGGGGTTTGGTAAGAGGGAGGGGGGCAGGGGGGGGAGGCGGCGCAGGAGGAAATGGAAACTCACATCTTCGCTCTTCCACTTTCACCCTCTTTCTCCATGCTGCCAACCCCCGCTTTGCTACCCATCACCCTCTTGCGTTTTACACGCCTGCCTCCCATTTCTTACTCCCCTGCTATT
>NC_024308.1:4840809-4855974 GCF_000523025.1 Cynoglossus semilaevis
CTCTCGAAAAGGGACTCTTGACATAAAATGTCTTTAATTATTTTCCCTCTCTCCTGGCTCTGTCTCCAGGACTCCAGGCGAGAGTGGAGAAGCAGCAGGCCCGAGCTTGTTTCAGGATGACAAAAGATTCACCCTGGCCACCGGGCCCTGGGGAGTCTGGGAAGGAAGTTGTCAAGAGGCTCTCCTCACCTGCTCAGCAGTAGTCTGACTGTGTTGTGGCAGAGCGAGGAGGAGGAGGAGGAGGAGGAGGAGAAGGAGGCAAGGGACTGCCACTCTGTGTGGGCTGTGCCAGCTTCACACACACATACAACAAAAAAAAAAAAAAACCATGACTGGGCTGCACAGCAGGGCTGTAAGAAGTCGCACACATTTGAACCATCCGTTTCTTAAACTCCACCTGGAGAATTCACAGATCGAAGCTAAAGATTAAACTCATCACCATTTATACACCTGACATCAGTCAGACACTGTTTTCAAAGGTTGGAGATAATATCATGTTGTTATTTAAACACGCTGTGGGGAGACTTTTACTTTTGATCAGTTCAAGCTTCAACACCAGGATTCAACTTCAGGTCAGACGCCCGGCCCGTGTCAGACCTGCCTAATCGAGTACAGAGCAGTACAGTGGATCTAGTCGGTTCCCGTAGCGGTTAGCGCGTGGGATCCATCGGCACAGAGAGCAGAGCGTCTTGTGTTCGATTCCCAGAGAAACCACATGTTTGGTGCTTGCTAGGGGCAGCCTGCTAACAACATATCTGCTGCTAACACAACAATTTCCCAAATATAAAATAAATTTGAATGTTTTGAGTTTCTACCATATTAAGTTTCAGCAGTAGATCAATGTTGATCAAACCAAATTAATCATGATTAATCAGCCGCTACCAGATTATCCAAGGTTTCATTGGTTTGACGGCTCTAAATTAAAGGTATTGTAAACTGACTGGAGATGATGATGGAGTTGAAGTCAAGGAACAAGGTGTTAAATAAAGTTTCTTTTCTTTTCCGCAGCGTCTCATGGAGGAACCTGGAGATCCCACCAGAGTTCCTCCTTCCAAGAGATTCTAGAGGGCGCCGCGGCACCTGGTGTTCCTGTGAGCCCCTCCCTCCAGACCCCAAACTGCCTTCTGTGTACGTAAGCGATGTGGCGTTAAAGCAAGTCGGTGACGACGTGCTGAAAAATGCAGCGTCAAACTTCAAATCCAGTCTTTGGAAGGTTTGGAATTTCAATGAGAGACGAAACACGATTATTGGGAAATATATGTAGAGTATATTTCAGAATGAAAGTTGAATTTTAAACTGTTTTAACCTGTGAGTAGAGGTGAAGTTCATGGGGCTGCAGGGCTTAAAAAAAACTGTAAACAATAAGGACTGGATAAAAACATGATGATATTTAAAGTCCTTAAAGACTTTTGCCTTTTCTACAGCTCTAATATGAATATTATACTTTTAGATTTAGGTTTCAGACACATTTATTGATATTTACTATTTGTGCCACGTGACAAACAGGGAACTTATCGCCTAGGCAACAGCAGCCGGCGGCGGTGGCATGCTGGAGGAGGAGGAGGAGGAGGAGGAGGAGGAGGAGAGAAGGTACTGGATTGATTTCGGTATTGACAGATACTCCAAGATGCAGTACTGGTGTCGGACAAGAAAAAGAAAGAGCATCAGTCACCGCAGGAGACACAAGCAGTGATTTTGGACATGAAGTGACGGAGCTGTAGGTTTGGTGATTCAGTGATCACCTGGTACCACCTGGTATCACCTGGTACCACCTGGTGTCACCTGGTATCACCTGGTATCACCTGGTATCACCTGGTATCACATGGTACCACCTGGTACCACCTGGTACCACCTGGTGCCTCCTGGTATCACCTGGTATCACCTGGTATCACATGGTACCACCTGGTACCACCTGGTATCACCTGGTATCACCTGGTATCACATGGTACCACCTGGTACCACCTGGTATCACCTGGAATCACCTGGTACCACCTGGTACCACCTGGTATCACCTGGTACCACCTGGTATCTAGATAGTTAAATAGATTAATCCCTCGGGAAATGTAGGAACTTCTTGCTAATGCTAACCGCTACACTACAGAACCGACTGTCGTCTCTAATCCTAAATAGAACCTGGACTTTATTTGATCAAGTCCAGGTTCTATTTCAGACCAGAGACTAAAGGACCAGGCTGTGACGACTGAGCTCCAGAAGGAAACCAGAACAGAGAGAGAGAGAGAGAGAGAGACTGAGACTGAGACTGAGACTGAGACAGACAGAGTGACAGTTTTAAACTGGGACAGAGACAAAATGAACAGCGTCAAACCAACTCTCCTGAGTCCCTCCCTCTGTCTCCACTCCGTCCCCGTGGAGCCATTGAAAATCCTCCTCGCCATCAAATACAAAGTTTATTTCTGTTAAATGAACAAGTGTCATTTCCAGTTCCTCCTCTCACTGCACTCAAACGCTTTTATGTTGATGTCGTCAAGCCTGTTCTGCAATTAATATTTCATGTTTATGTGCATTTTCATATACTGTGTGTGTGTGTGTTTCCGCAAATCATTACATTGTCTTTTCATGGGAGGGGGTCGGAATCAAAGTGAACACAATGTCAGTGGAAAAGAAGGAGGCGCAGCCCAAAGACTGTCACTGAGGACGGAGGGAGAGGAGCTGATTCTACACACACACACACACACACACACCGACACACACACACACACAGTGTTCTGTGGAGCAGCAGAGAACACTGCAGCCGCGGTGGTGAGGGGGGGGTTTTAATGAGGCGGGAACACAATCACTGGTGTTTTGTTTTTCCGGGGTGTGAGGGAGAAAAACAGGCATAAAGTGATTAGTTTGAAGTTTTATTCACAAGTAAAATTAGGAACGTTGAGAATCTTTCCCTCCACAGACTTTAGTTCATTAGTCCCACAGCAAACAAAGGTTAGTTCAGTATCAGCCGCGGATAAAACTCTGAGGTTTGGTAAATGTTTTAAGAAACTTTGTTTTTAGTTTAGTTTTTTTTTTTCTTTCTTTCTGTTTACATGTTACATGTTTACTTAGTTTTTTCCTCACCTACCTTTTTTTTCTTTCGTTTTTCACTTCTCCAACCAAAAATTAACTTTAAAAAACAAAAAAAAACTTTCAGCTTTTTTGTATGTTTTAGTTTTAGTCGAACATTAATTAATAAATGTTAAATACTGGCTAACTGTTAGCTCTACTGTACAGGCTAAGACTGAGTCATGATTTGAAGTCAGTCAACAATGTGGTAATATTTACGTTCAGTCGTCAGTGGAGCTCTAACTTTAACCTATGGTTTTGAATATTATAAAAAAAAAACAATTAAATTCATATTTATTATTCTCCTTTTTCAGCTGCTGCCTTTAGAGGTCACTAAAACCAATGGTGTGTCCCTCTCTCTCTCTCCCTCACCTCTCTCTCTCTCTCTCTCTCATCACCTCTCTCTCTCTCTCCCTCACCTCTCTCTCTCTCTCTCTCCATCCCCTCTCCCTTTCTCTCTCTCTCTCTCTCTCCCTCTCCCCTCTCTCTCTCTCTCTCTCCCTCTCCCCTCTCTCTCTCTCTCTCTCCATCACATCTTACAGCAGCCATTTTCATGTCCAGAAGCAGCTTTTGGTGCTTCTAGAAAATCCAGGAAATGGATAAATGTATGTTTAATAAGTGGAGTTTAAAGGCACGGCGCCTGCAGCGCCATCATCAGGTAACGCCTCCGCCGTAATGGCTCTGACAAACTAATTAACTTCTACGGCTTGAGTGAAGCTAACAAGACGCGCGCAGGCATCAGAGGAAGGCCAAGCTCTACAGGTGATAACCCTATTTGGCGGTGACATTTTTTAGTGTAAAGTCACAGTGGTGGTGATGAGATCAAAGGCAGAAAGTCCCCCACTGGGTCCAATTAGAAGTATGCATTGTACGGGGAAAGCGGCAGAGCGGCGGAGAGGAGTGTGTGGATGTGAGAGAGAGAGAGAGAGAGAGAGAGAGAGACGTGGGGAAGAAGAAGAAGAAAAAAAAAACTGTTGAGTTATGATATTCATAATCCATGCAGAGAGTCCTTTCCAGTACAGGTCCTCTCCCCGTAGCTGTGATCTTTTCAATTTACATCAAGGGAGGATGGTCGGGGATGAAAGAAGGGCGTCCGAGGCGCACAACCCACGGAGGGCAGACATGGGGCCTCATTAAGTCCCAGCCCAGTCGGCCCAAAACAGGGCTTGAAGTGCGTCACATAAAGAGCACGGGTTCAAAGGTCAGACTTGGAACAGATCTCCATTTAACTCTTCAGCTGGAGCTGGTAATTAGCAGGTGCAACGATGATCCCTGCCTGACTGTAAGGGACGACACCACACATCTGTGTGATACGGACACACACACACACACACACACACACACAGACAGACTGGTCTTCGATACATTGGCGTCCTCTTTCTTAAACTTCTATCATATATCATTCCAATTTGCAGAAAGTTCAAGACTGTGCACATAATAAAGGTTACGGTGGGTTTTTTTATATACAGTTCAGTGTAAAGTAGGTAGAAGAAAAGCTGACGTCCAGAAATACGTGTGCATAAAAAAAAAAAAAAAAACCTAGCTTGAGCTTTTTTAGTTTTCTTCCACTTCGTGATTAAAAAGAAAAATAGGCAGAATGCGTTTGCCATGCGTAGTGGTACAGTGGTGAGCGCTCTTGCCTTACAATCAGAGGATCACCAACGGGGCCTTAGCAACATCCCATACAGTCAAACACACTGCGTGGCCTCGTTGGTTTCACTTCAGCACCAGAACCTGTCGATCCTTTGACCAAAGGTACGTGGGTGTAAATGCTGGTTTGTCTCTCTAGGTGGCGCTGTGACCACTGCTTGGATTGGCTCCAGCTGCCCCGGACATCCAGTGGAGAATTTAGTGGCAGTCGATGATGAATGATGAATGAAATAAGACAAAAAAAAAAAAACTCCCTCCGCCTCCCCTGCAGGTGGTGCTACAAGACACCACCATACACCTCTAGTGGTCAGACTGTGGTGATGACTTCCCTATGATTCTATGATGGTGTTTTTTCTGTAATGTCTTTTTTTTTTCTTCTGATAATAAGATTATTTATTCAAGGTGCAATACACTATTCCACCACAAAAAAAAAAAAAAAAAACGACAACACGTGACACTTGGTCACTACTGAGAATTAACTGCTGGGAAATTCATCCAAAAATAACGGGGCGAGTTTTGGAGTCTGGCCGACAAGACCGCATTCAAAGTGTTAACAAAAACACTTTGGCATATTTTTTTATTTTTTTATTTTTAAACATACACCAAACCTCGAGTGGACCACGGACGGCCTCCCCAAATAACGACCCCGACACTTGTCTGTTGTTAAATAAATAAATAAACATATAAATAAAAGAGTTGAGGTTTTTTTTTTTCTTCTTCTTCTTCGTCTTCGTCTTTGCACAGAAAAAGAATGTTTTGTTTAAGATTCCGTCCAGGGAAAGAAAGCCATGGGGACGCAATTAAGGAACTACAAAGAAAAAAAAAATAGTTATGAAAATCTCCCACTTTCTTTTGATGTTCTACAGTCTGAGCTCTTCACACACACACACACACACACAGAAAGACGCTGGCATATAATCTCACACAATCACCTATATACATATCAGCAACGGAATCCAAAAATAAACCACTTATTCATTTAATTAAAAAAATAAATATAATCTACCGTTTTTTTCCTCTTATCATATAAAAACCAACCATCGTCAGAACGCCGCAGTCGATGGTGTGGCATTTATTACAGTTTTAAGCAATTAACGAGCGACTGTAACGTCGGACAGAAGTAATGATTTCCTTAAATGTTAAATTATCGGAGATGAGACTAAATTATGGTCTAAAAATGGCTACGGCGCGAAGACTAGAATAGACGCAGACTTAAGGCACGCAGTGAGTCATAACTCATAAATATAATGTGTGTTGATCTGCCGTTCAGCACGTGCAAGGCATTATTCAGGCACACACACACACACACAAAAAAGAGAGAGAGAGAGAGAGAGAGAGTCTACGTGTGTGTATTTTAATAGGGGCCGCCCTATTGAAATGCGATTCTCCCCAGTGTGAGGTTACTTTGTCAAGCTGACCTCTTGGAGCAGCTGAGCAGCAGAGTTTTGCATACATAATTAACTACAGCTAAATGTCATCTCTCACTTCAATAACTAACGCAGTGGGTGATGCTGCTTCTCTTTTTGACTTTTAATTCAGAGCCGACCCACCGGCACACCGACGACGTGGAAATGAGGTGTGTGGCTTTTAAACCCGGCACCAGTACGAACTCACTGACTTTTCTGCGAGCTCGCAAACTGTAACCCGTTCGGCCGTGATCGGAGGCAGCAGCAGCAGCAGCAGCAGCAGCAGCATCATCAACATCAGCAGCAGCAGCACCAGCAGCACCAGCAGCAGCAGCAGCAGCAGCATCATCAACATCAGCAGCAGCAGCACCAGCAGCACCAGCAGCAGCAGCAGC
Organism: Cynoglossus semilaevis; assembly: GCF_000523025.1. Classification (NCBI taxonomy): domain Eukaryota; kingdom Metazoa; phylum Chordata; class Actinopteri; order Pleuronectiformes; family Cynoglossidae; genus Cynoglossus; species Cynoglossus semilaevis. Next base: position 4,847,318 of record NC_024308.1, read on the forward strand.
AGCAGCATCATCATCATCAGCGGCAGCAGCAACAGCATCAGCAGCATCAGCAGCAGCAGCGTGGGTTAACATTTGCAGAAATCGAACCGTTGCTCTGCTCGGAGCGTGGCGCTGCATGTTGTAGCTGTGAAGGTGTGGTATAGAACGCAGTGTAACGGAGCGTGGAGCTGCTACATCCTTAGCGTCAAGCTACCGGTTGTTAATGCACACATTTAGGAGAGAAACACATGTTGGAAAAAAAAAGTGAAAAATCTAAAAATGGATAAAAATAACGTGTGTAGATCACAGTGTGACTCCGACGATGACGTCATACAGAAGCTAAATTACTTCAAGGTTAACTTTTAACGTCGTCTTTGAGAGTTTCGATTTCCCTCTGTATTCTAGGCTAATCTGTAGCCACCTGCTCTGGGCTAACCTGTTATCTTTTAGCCAATATTTAGCCTTTTTAATATTTTATTTTTGTTTAATTCAACTAATGTGATTTAGTTGAAACTAAAATTGGGTAAATATCAATAAACTTTTGACTTGTTTTAGCGCTCTTTGCTATATGTTTAGCTAACCGTGCACAGCTAGGCTAACACTGAGCTCTAATTACAGGACACATTGATGATTATTTTCTATTCAGTTTCAATATTATTTCCATGACCTACAGTATATATATCTGACACATACTAAACATATTCTACGAGCTGCTTTTGGGCTTTTGTTTTTTTAAATTGGTTTTGGCTAATTCTTAGATTTGTTTGGTCGACGCCTAGCTTTTTCCGCACAGAGTCTTGAAGGCAGATATCGAGTCATTTATCGCTTGAGGAGGATTTAGCAGCTAGTTAAAAATGTATCAATTTAATGTAACACATTTTGTAACACGTAATTTTTTTTTTTTGTAAAGTTTCTCAACTTTTTTTCAGTTTACAATACTGAAGTTTTAGGCTAGCTTTAAGCTGTTTCTTGGAAAACTCAAATTAATCCTTTGCTAATTTTTAGCCAATGTGGCCATTTCTGGACGACTGTTAGTTAGCTTGGTTAGCTTTACTCAGACATTTAGAGTTTTTTTGGCATTTGTTCCTAACCCAAAAATAGTTACACCAAGGGCAACTGGACAAAGTACGTTTTTTGTTGTTTTTTTTTTTTTTTATGAAGATGGTTCAGTTCTGAACTGAAGAAGCTTCTTGGATGAAACGTGAAACGTCTTCAAAAAAAAAAAAAAACTTCATCCAGTTGCCCTAGATGTAAATGACCTGGATGACTGAGAACCATTTGTTCCAAACTTTTTTTTTTTAGCAGCCGTTCCTTGAACAGCAGCTGTGAACCTGAGGTGGAGCCACACGTGGGACAGACTCTACTGTACACGGTTTGAGAGAGTGAGTGTTAAACCTTTACTCCTGAACTACAGAGCTTCAGTGTCGGAGATGAACATCCAGGGCTGATAAAGTCGCTGAGTGTGTGTGTGTGTGTGTGTCGATGTGTGTGTGTGTGTGTACAGTTGTCGGTGCATCTGCAGCATCTGCTGCTGTCGGCTGCTCTCCGCCGCCGTCGATGATGATGATGATGTAGATGTTGTTCTCGGGGAGTGTCGGCAAAATGAACACACCAAATTAAAGCTGCGATGTTTGATTAAGTGTGCCAGGTGATCTCAGGAGAGCAGCGCAGACACAACCTCAACCCCCTCATTCATTTGTAAACCTCCAAATGCAGGCTTCAAATACAGCAAGTAGGAGTGTATGCTGTAACCCACCACCCCTCCTCCCTTGATTGAGAATACAAATGATCAAATGTACAAAGGCGCGGGATGTACGAGGAGTTCACGGCGTCAGCAAAAGGAGAAGAAGAAGAAGAAGAAGAAGAAGAAGAAGAAGAAGAAGAAGAAGAAGAAGAAGAAGAGGAGGAATTAGGCTGTGATGTGAAAAGAGCATCTGAAAATAAAGATGTGAGCTGCATTGTAGCACCTCGGCTTGAATGTGTGGCACTGAAAGAATAAAACATGAAGAAAAAACTCTTCCCTTCTTCCGTCATCGCTTTGAGATCAATGGCTGGGATCAAATAGGAATGTGATCCAGTCGCACACTTGTTTGTTTTTGGAATTAACTCAAACTCCTAATTTGCTATTCTTGGATACTTTTAATGACGACGGCGGTAAACAGCTCCAGCAACCAAGAAAAAGCCAATTATAACTTTATCAGCACAATCTGAGTGGAGAAGTGGAACTGTGTATCTCCAAAAAAGACAAAAAAATACCTTGATCTACCAGGGAAAAACTACAGTTTTTTTTCTCTTCTTCTTCCAAAGGACTGTTTCCTTTCAGCGTGCTTGTCAACACGTTGGTTTTACCAACACGAGCACAGTCTCTCTGAGATCGCTATGATTTATTAATGAGAGAGGGAAAATTGGAGAATATATATTTTTTTACTTTATTTCCTCTAATAATATCATATTGTTGTTTTTTTTTGTCTGATAAAGGAACAAAATGTTTCTCGGTCTACTTTAAAAAAAAAGTAAAAAGAATAAAGAAAATTACAGAATTATCAAAGGCAGAAGCTGAAGTGACGTTCAGGAGACAAGCTCAGGAAGAAGTTGGAAAAAATAAGATGAAAGTAAATTAAAATAAAAATGAAAAACCAACAGTAATTTGTCTGTTTCCGCTGTGATCAGTTGACTATTATAATATGTCTGTTTGTTTGTGTCTATAATAAAGAGAAACAAAACATCAAATGCAGCTGTTTTTAAAACAACAAAACCACGTTGTTGTGTTTTTTTACCTGGTCTAATTCACCAGTTTGGATTCTGTTTTCCATAACTTTGGTAATAATCCCATCATCAAATGATGTTTTGGGTAATTACCTGGATATTAGCTGGACTTATTTAACTATCTGTTGTTGTTAGCAGCAGCAGCACAGACGGAACTTTGTTCTGCTGCCTTTTCTACAATCATGGATCCATGACAAACGTTGGTAAATGGAGAGTGAAGTTAGTCTCATCCAGATGAAAGTGTCTGATGTGAAGGAAAAGTTAGAGCACTTCCTGTCAAAGATGAAACTTAAAAACTCAAGTGTAGGGTTTTGTAGTTAAACTATGGATATAAAACGTATAAAAAACTTTTATAACATGGACTAAAACACATACGAAAAATCTAAATGTGCATTTTTAAATTCAAGCTTTGTGCATTTTCTGTTTGCATCTGATAAAAGTTGAGCGGAGTGAAATAATTCTGAGTATTTTCTGCTGAAATGACCTGATTCAACACAGACCACTCTGGTAGAGTTGGTGTTATTTGCTCAATAATTCAAAAAAAAAAAAAAAAAAAAAAAAGAAATCCTTTGATGTAACTACACATTACTCCAGTCACATGACCAAGACGCAGGATGTCTGAATCACGCCACTGTGACTGCTACATCCTTTCTTCACCCATTACCCAATTACCCCCCACTCCCGTTTAGACCCTTCCTCTCATCCTGGACTGAACGGAACTACTAGTGGGGGGGCTAATTCAGGACAACTGTGAAATCTGAAGCTGCTAAAAGCCCGGCCACTGGTCAGAGCAGAGTGAAGTAATCCAGTCCACATGGGCTTCACAGACAGCTGCTCTGTGATTGGATGGATTTCCTGAACTTTGTTTAAATCAACATTTAAGAAAGGGGGCGGAGGGACAAGGGGGGGGGGGGGGGGGGGGGGGAGGGGGGGGGGGGGAAAAAAAAAAAAAAACAGTCCAAATGTAGTCACTCAGAGAGAGTCAGAAAATTCTAAGACAAATGTTCTTCAGATGTTTGTGGGTTAAATAGTTCCTAGAACTGAATAAAAAAAACAGTTTTTGTCTCTTTTTCCTTAGAACTTTTTGACTTCCGTACATATCGTATGCTAAGCAGCAGATGTTTTTACTACAACATGTTTGGACAGCTTTATTTACAGGAAGTGAGAATTCAGTTGAAATGGGCACAAAACTAATATTATTATTATTAATGTTTTATGTCATTTTTATGTTTGTATTGACGTTAAAAATGTGGTTATTTGCTCAATAATTCAAAAAAAAAAAAAAAAAATTTGAATGTAGTTCTAGGGCAGATACTGGATCAGTACCAAGCTGTGGGTCATTTGGTTCCAGGGTTTTTTTTTTTTCCAGGTTCCACTTTACTCAATCCCCCGACACATGTGACACTAACGGACTTTGAAGAAGAAAGCAGGGAGTGGCACTGAACCCAAAGAACACCGTCCCCACAGTTAAGAACAGAGGCAGCAGTGTAAGGCTGTGAGGATTAACTAGAATGTTCTTTTTGTGCGGTTTGATAAACACGTGCGTCTAAAGTCATCTTTAAATAAAAACGTGTTACGCCCAAAAAAAAAACTCAAACACTGGGCTGCGTTTGTGCAGTAATACATTTGTCCTCGACCGTTGGGCCTTCAAAGCCGGGCTAATCATTAGTTTTCCCGTCTTTGAAATTCTGTTTGACAGTGAATAAATCTTGTGAAGTAGCCGGTGTTACAGTGTGTGAATTAGAGGAACATGAAAAGAGAGGGTTTTATCAGCTGAGCAGCGGCGCAGCCTCAGACTCCGAGCGTTAATCAAGAATCCTCCGACGGCCTCCGTCTCACAAACTGCACAATGCCTCCAACATCTCCCTGTGTTTGTGTGAGTGAGAGTGTGTGTGTAAACACAAACATCAAATGGCAAGTGGCACGTCCTTATCACTAACAAGCAAACTAACAAGAGACCTGGAATTCCACTCAATTAGTACCTGCTCGCTTCCTTATTAATCTATTGGCCCCGGTGAAGAGATGAGAGGAGACGGGAACGAAAAGAAAAGAAAACACACACACACACACACACACATATATAACAACAATTTGTTAGGATACATATATTAATGCAGACAAAGCTTCCTGTTTCAGGGTGTGTAATTTGACATGATGTATACGCTCTGTTCTGTCATTAGTCAGGGGGAAAAATGTGAGAAAGGATCAAAGTGGAGAGCGACTGGTCGGACACGTCGTTCATCACACGGCAAAGACGGAGGCTTTTCTCTCTGCTAACACACACAGAAAACACACAAAAGCCCTGACTTTTTATCATTATTTTTATGACAAACTCAGTTTGCAGTTTAATTTAGGACTCCAGTCCCCGGGTGCAGCAGGGAAGAAGCCAAAGCAGGCAGACAGGTCTTAAATAAACGGATAAATGCAGAGGTTTTTTTATATCTATATACAGTAGTCTGTAAATGAATATGCATATTTTTACTGTCCTTGTATTCAAAGGAAAGATGTTGTTTTTTTAACGGAATGTTTCACACTGCCAGTGTTTTATCTTCTGTGTGAACGGGGTCTCAAACTTAAATTAGCTCAGGGTTAATTGGAGGACCTCAAGGACAGAATTTAATTATTGTTGACTTCTGGTCTGCGGCGGGCTGTAACGGGGTTGTAGGTAATTAGTCCAATTCTCATTTCCTGTGGTCTGGACCATCCGTTCCCACAGAGCAAGACTCTGAGCAAACTGAAACCTCGACACTTACACTTTCTCCACTGTTTGGACGTGAGCTGACCTTGGATTGGCCTTGAGTAGATGCGTTTGGACAGTGGGTAGAAAAGGTTTTGTTTTTCAGTGCTCTACATTTTTAAAGGTAGTCAGTTCAATTTAAAACAAAATGTTATAAAATATGTTTAGAGGATGATCCCTCCTCCACGTTTTGAGAACTCTGTATTTGTGTATTTACATCCATACAGTATTAAAGACTTTACCTTGACGTTGTGGGAAGAAAAAAACGAGGTTCACTGGGTTTGACTTTGAAATCTACTACATATTTGGTAAATGATATCGTTTATAATATGTATGTTATAGATGTTATACATTTGTCACGGCCTTAAAACCAGACCCTGTGGATCCCATGCTGTCACGTCCTCTGTCTGATTCCTTCATCTTATGCCAAGGTCACAGCTCAGTGCTGACAAATACTGTTCCCATGGTAATGTATCCCCTCAGTAGTTTTGGGCCCAACCCCCCCTTTTTTCCCTCCTTATTCTGTTTGAAGGATGTTTTATGTCATGTGTTTGTTTTGGTGTGAAAAATCTATAGTGTAGTGTAGAATATTCAGAGTGAGTAATACGCTCTGTTATTTCTGTTTTTTTTTCTTTTTTCTTTAAACTCCGATGAGTCATCGCCAGGCTGTCTCTCTCTCTCTCTCTCTCTCTCTCTCTGTGTGTGTGTGTGTGTGTAATTGTGTGTCTTCTTTCTGTCTTTTTTTTTTCTTCTTCTTCTTCTTCTGTTTACGGATATTTCTGCGGGTGTGTGTTTTGTGTTTTGTGTTTTGTGTGTGTGTGTGTGTGTGTGTGTGTGGTGGACATAAAACACAGTGTTTATGGAACTGAGGCTGGAAGAGGTGAAATAAACTTCTGTGTTTGCCATTTGAAATACAATAATAATAATAATAATAATAATAATAATAATGGCTAAGAAGCTGCCGGAAGGTGTGTGTGTGTGTGTGTGTGTGTGTCGGTGTGTGTGAGGACATTTCCAGTTGTGCACGGGGACATTTTGGACAGTCCTCTTAATTTCAGACTGGACTATAATATAAGGATTCAGGGTTCAGGTTTTTAATGGTCCGTGTCAGCCATGATTGGACGAAGGAAAAAAAAGAAAAAAAAAAAACCAGAAGTGTGTGTGTGTTTGTGTGTGCACCTGTACTTGTGGGGACATTTTTGAAGATACTATTGTTGCTGGGACACTTGTGTCTTTGTGGGGACATTTTGCAGTGAGTGAAAGTATATTGAATCAGGGTCAGATTAAGGGTCAGATTAAGGATTAGGATTAGGTCATATATTTGTGATAATTAAAGTTATTTACAGGAACTGTGTCCTGTCTGTGTGAGACACCTGTATGTGTGTGTGTGTGTGTGTGTCTCGTACCACGTCGCTGGGCAGGTTGTGCAGGTCGTCAAACGGACTCTCCAGGGTGTTGTTGTCCACGTTCAGAATGACCACGTCCTCCAGTGATCGGCTCTGTACTCTCTGAAACAGTAGAAGGATTTTTACTGCACTGGTACTTGTTGGTCTGTAAAAAACTACTGACACATTTGTTTGTGAAAAACATTAACCCTAAGAGCTGTGGTTTGCAACGGCGTGAGCTAGCATGCTAGTTACGTGCTAACGTTCGTTTATAATGTCTATAATGTACTGTTAACCGTGTTAGCCAGCTGTTAGCTTAGCGTGGCTAACGCTATATTAGGGCTATTTTTGCTCTGTTTCATTATTTTCTGTTTTTATGGCTTTTTATATTCTTTTAAATATATTATGAATTACATTTTTACTCCTCAACATCGACCTGTAATCTGACTTTGATCTGCTGAAGTTTTTTTTTTTTTTTTACACAGATGTGAAGACAGTTCTCAAACTGACCCTCAGCTGTGTTTTATTTCTAGCCGTGAGCTAGCATGCTATTTACGTGCTAATGTTTGTTTATCTTTTTTCCTCCTTTATACTATTTAGGTTGAAGCCATTTTTCTTGACGGCGTGAGCTAGCACGCTAGTTACGTGCTAACGTTCGTTTATAATGTCTATAATGTACTGTTAACCGTGTTAGCCAGCTGTTAGCTTAGCGTGGCTAACGCTATATTAGGGCTTTTTTTCATTATTTTCTGTTTTTATGGCTTTTTATATTCTTTTAAATATATTATGAATTACATTTTTACTCCTCAACATCGACCTGTAATCTGACTTTGATCTGCTGAAGTTTTTTTTTTTTTTTACACTGATGTGAAGACAGTTCTCAAAACTGACCCTCAGCTGTGTTTTATTTCTGCAGATGTGGAGACAGTTTTTAGTCCTTAAAGATACAGCACTGAAATCGAAGCAGGATTTCGAGCTCATATTTGCGTCCAGTTTTACAGAGCAGATATTTCACACATTCATCATTAATATTTACAATTAAAAAGAACGCTTTTATTTTCCTTTTCTTTCTAGTCTCTATCTTGAATCTGTGATCTGGGTGGTTGGTTTCACCAGCAAAGAAAGTCACACATTTCCTGAACCAGGAGTTGGAGGAAAAAAAACGTTGCAGTCACATTTAAAACACACACACACACACACACGTGCTGTCGTCAGGCTTTTCTTCAAGATTAACGTTGGAAAAATGATGCATAGGAAGAAATATCAGAGCATCTTTAGTGTAACACCAGAAATGAAGAATGGGAGAGCGGGGAATCATTTGGTCTGTGCACACACTTTTTCCACCGCACCAAAACCTCATGCATCAACGGCGGCGCCGTGATGCTGCGCCGTGTGCATCCTGATGGCGACAAATTCAACAATTATTTCAGTGTGGTACAGGATGCAGGCAGGTGTGTGGGGCTGGTGGTGACGGTGGTGGGGGGGAGGGGGGGAGGAGACAGCAATAGTGTGTGTGTGAATTTCTAGTTTGTCACTTTTGTGACAGCCTGTGCAGTTGAGGCTCACATGCTGATCTGGACTAATTATGTAGTGGCGGAAAAGGGGTCTGTCACGGATGCAGAGTGTGATAAATACTGCCACTGCTGCAACTGTCAGACAAATACCTCTCACACACACACACACACACACATGCACGCACACACACACACACACGCATCATAACATATGCATGCACATACACTCCCATTCGAGCACTTACACACAGTGCTTTCAACTAGCATTCACACACA
>NC_024308.1:4856102-4864180 GCF_000523025.1 Cynoglossus semilaevis
CTGAGGCTGAAACAATGGAGCTACTGCTCAAGGAATTAACTCTGAGGAAAAGGTTTGTTTGTCTGTTTAAAAATGAATTTTTGGAAATTATTTTTTATTTTTTCCCTCAGACAAATGATAAAAAAAAAAGCTGCTGAGAACGAGCCCTCAAATACATCTGAGTCAAATCAGACATAATTAAATTATCATTAAGGACACTGATATAGATGAACATTTTTATGTCCCTGTAGATGAACTAACGTACCTCCAGAAGACTGAGGTGAACTCCCACAAAGTACGGCATGGGGGCGCTGTGGAGGGAGACAGAAGAACAATGTCAACTTCATTAAAGAAAAAAAAAATGTTGCATATAAATGAAAACGTCACATTTTAAGAGCTAAACTTTAATGTATGTTTTTTTTTGTAATGAACAAAAAAGAGAATGGAAAGAAAACCAGGAGTTAATGATGAATTGTTGTCTAAAATGTATTGCCTTTTTTTTTTGTTACAGTTGATTAATGAACGGACTGGTTTGATGAATAAATATTAAACTGGCAAAATGCCAGTCAGACAGTCAGAAACCTGCTTTTTCACAATATGATTCATCGTTGTCCACCAGCAAGAAGAAAAAAAAAGAGAAAAAAAAGAGACACTTAATTAGTTTAGTCGGATGCTACACATGTTTTCTTTCAAGGCTGAACGAATATATTCTCCTCATATTTGTCATCAAACCAAAAGCTGGAGGCAAGAAAATGTCAAATCCCATCAGGGCTAAATAAAATCAACAAAACAGTCAAATGGCAGAAGCTGATTTTACCATGAGGTTAAACATCAGCAGAAACATTCAAATAGTTCTGGGCCGGTGTGAGTCTGAAGAACGATTCAGAGGCCACAGGCAGCAGCAGCAGCAGCAGCATCAACAGCAGCAGCATCAACAGCAGCAGCAGAACCAGCAGCAGCAGCAGTAAAAGTAACAGCAGCAGCAGTACCAGCAGTAACAGCAGCATCAGCAGCAGCAGCAGGAACAGTAACAGCAGCAGCAGTACCAGCAGCAGTAACAGCAGCATCAGCAGCAGCAGCAGCACTAACAGCAGCACCAGCAGCAGCAGCGGCAGCAGCAGCAGCGGCAGCAGCAGCAGCAGCATCAACAGCAGCAGCAGAACCAGCAGCAGCAGCAGTAAAAGTAACAGCAGCAGCAGTACCAGCAGTAACAGCAGCAGCAGTACCAGCAGCAGCAGCAGCAGCACCAGCAGCAGCAGCAGTAAAAGTAACAGCAGCAGCAGTACCAGCAGTAACAGCAGTAACAGCAGCATCATCAGCAGCAGCAGCAACAGCAGTAACAGCAGCATCAGCAGCATCAGCAGCAGCAGTAACAGCATCATCACCAGCAGCAGCAGTAACAGCATCATCACCAGCAGCAGCAGTAACAGCATCATCACCAGCAGCAGCAGTAACAGTAGCAGCAGCAGCAGCCGCAGCCGTAGCAGCAGCAGCAGCAGTAAAAGCAGCAGCAGCAGCAGCAGCATCAGGCCTGCAGCTCTGCTCTGTTGTCTTTTTTCATCCTTCTACACATGTTCACTCCTGATTTATAGAATGTGCAGACACACACACACACACACACACACACACACACACACACACAGACCATATGTACCACTATCTCATCGTCTCATCAGTGCGTGGAGATCACCTCTGTGATTGGACGATGACTCTTCACAGAGTGTTAAAATCTCATTTAGCCGTGAACAGCTCCTCGCTGCTAGCGGCGCCGCTAATGCAAACACACATTCTTCACACCGTGCTGACTCCTCCAGCCGGTGTGTTTTGGTTGGAAAGACGCCCAGATGTGAGCTTGACCTGGATGCCTGTCCATATGCAGATGAGCCATTACTTCTGCTCTCCGTCCGCTCCCAATCAAGTCCGTCCACATTTGTAGGATTTGTGTCGGATGGATGATAATGAACCCCAGAGAGGGCCGGGAGGACCAGAGCGCGGCGCTAGCACGGGCATAAAATATGGAGCAAGGTGATCTGGGCTGTTCATTACCCTGAGCGGCCACACAGGAGAAGGTGCAACCACCGGAGGAACCGTGAGAACGACTCGGAGGCCGGGCGGGAGAATGTGAGAACATGTGCATCTGCGGTTGTACAGCAAGGCTTTCAAGGAGCTGGGCGATTAACAGTGTGTGTGTGTGTGTGTGTGTGTGTGTGTGTGTGTGTGTGTGTGTGTTCAGCCTTACCAGCAGTAGTCCAGAAGATGAGGAGGCAGCACAGGGATGAAGATGTGCTGCCAGTACATGGGAAACAGCAGAGCGGCCGCACCGTGGACACACGCAGTTAACTAGAGGAAGGACACAGGTTTAGGGGTCACTCAACATGACCTTTGACACCACCGAGAAAAAACATCAACTGTAGGTTTTCAAATGTTAAAAAAAAAAAACATTCTTCATAATAATAGAGGAGAGTGAGTCAAAAAGTACCAGGACGGATGTTTTCATTTTAAAACGTCGTGAAGTATCAAAATGATCATGTAATTCAATTGTTGGAGGTGTACAGCTACCACTGCTCCACTGTGACTCAGGTTACACGCAGCACCCAGCAGGTGGAAGGTTACATGGACTTGTGGGTAAATGTTATTTCTCACATTTTTTTTTTTTTTATCGCTAATTTTTTTTAGGGTCGAGAGGATGGCAGCCAATCAGAGCTGACGCTGCGTGAAGGCAGTTTGTCACGGTCTCTAGGCAACATATAGAACCATTCACAGTCACAATGACGCCCGCGGTCAATTTTGATTGAAATGCTGAGCGCCACCTGCAGGTTCCTGGAAACCTGGAGAACGACCCACTGAGAACTGAAGCTGAGACGGAACCACGTGAACCACGTGACCTCTCCCTTCACTGTGTGGCCCAGGATCAGATTTATTACAGTCAAAATAATGTAAATTATTAACCCGTAAATTCATGTTTACTGAGCGCCCCCTGCAGGGGAAACAGGAAAGAGCATGATCCGTGTTTGTCAACAATGATCCGGGAATCATTTTAATTGGAAATGTTGTCAGAGAGCAGGTTTCTGTCTGAAAAACCAAACAGTGTCTGTGGTAAGAGCCTGTCATTACCGTTCTTTCATTCTGATCAAACTGGCAGATGCGGCGTTTTCTGCCGACGCACTTTGATTTCATTGAGTTCTCCCTGACAAACACGTTGCCAAACTTTAATCTTCCTCAAACAAAAATCCCCCAGAAACACAGCGAGCACTGAAACATGCCGAGCTCAAAACCTGCGCGATACTGAGGGAGGAGTGCGGGGGGGGGTAAAAGTTGAAGATCAACTTAGTTGACAGGAGATCGTCTTTAACCTCATCACAGATATAAAGCAGAGAAGGAGGAGGTGAAACCTCGACACCTTTGGTTGATGAGCAAAAAAAAAAAAAAAAAAAAAAAAAAAAAAAAAAAATAAACCTGAGGTTTTTCTAAATTGTTATCACACTTTTTTTTTTTCTTTCGCCCCACACACGCCTTCAGAGCCCAGATACAAATCAAGTGTAAAAATGCTTTTTAAGGCGGCGTCGCAGTAAGAAACTGTGCCACTGTCTGCACAAAGGCAATAAAAGGAGCCAAAATGGCTCTGACAGCAATCATAAAAATCAAAACGAGTCCGGCATGACTCGGAAATTAGAGAGAAAAGATGAGATTGGAGCGGAGCGGTGACACCAGGATGACGTTCCTCTTAGAGATGCTTTCTAAGACGTCAAGACAAGTGCACACATAAAACTAAAGTCATTGTCTTAAAAAAAAAAACCCCCCGCCGCCGCCGCCACCGCCGCCGCCGCCCATAACAATCCAGCAACTGTAATGACCTGCAACACACACACACACACACACACAGGAGGCAGGAGAAGGAGGCTTTAGCTCATCCCCCAGATTAAAATAACATGATTAAATATGGAAAGAGAACAGAGGTCTGAGCGGCTCCTGTGGGACTTCATTAGGGCAAATTGCCAAAGAATGAAACATGAGTTAGCCAAGAGAGACCGCGGGCTAGGCCTATACCGCCGGGACCCCGGAGCAGCCGCCGCTGTTATACTGCTGCAGCTTCACAGTCGATGTGTGAAGCGGACACACACTAGGGGGAAGCTCCACCCGTCACAATCGGCACAAACATCAAGCCTGGACATCTGAAATGTTCCCGACAAGAAAGTGTGTGTGTTGGCCTGGCTCTCTCTCTCTCTCTCTCTCTCTCTCTCTCTCTCTCTCTGTGTGTGTGTGTGTGTTTAACTACCTTCATTTTTCTCGTCCGACAGAAAAAGACTGCGTTTTTATTGTGTCTTTGTGATCCAGTCCCACAGTAGTTAGGCCTTAATCAAGATTTAATTGGTGTCTCGCTCTGTGCATCTGCACACGCTGCACATAAAACACCACCACGACTCGGTCCTGTCACGATGAATCCCACCTCAGTCTGCTGGGTTTGGGGTTTGGTTTTTTTTTGGGGACGCGATAATTTTGAAAATAAATCAATGCAATGAATATTAATGGCCGAAAGTGAAGCACTTGTAGAAAACGCCATCAAAACCAACACAACACAACACAACACAACACACACCTCGGAGTGTCGCAGAGCGCTGACGTTACACACACATGAACGAACACACACACATTTAGCGGAGAGAGCCAACAGGCGAGTGTGTTTGTCCTGTGGGAGTGTGAGCCGAGCCGCGACCATTCACTGGTACCAGGAGGTAACGGCACAGAACAGCTCGCAAACCAACTCCAATTATCTCCAGCAGACGTCAAGGTGAGTCTTTCAATTGGCATGATTTTTGGGGTTTGGGAAAGGGATAGTGTGTGAGTGTGTGAGTGTGTGAGTGTGAGTGTGTGTTTTCTCATCTTTATCTCCCTCTCTCTCCCCTCTTCTTCTCAGACTGGGTGGCTGTTTTTGGAGGGAGATGGCTGAGAAAGGAGGAGTGCGAGGGGGAGGGAAGGTCAGTGAAACTGAGATAATGATTTACAAAGTGAACTCCTGATTCCTGTTTTCTTTTATGGGCTCTCATCTCCAAAGCCATGAAGGTGGCGGTTGTCTTCAGATAAGGTAAAGTTGGAGGGCAGAGCCGGGGGGAAGGCTTCACATATTTGCTCCCATCATTTAGCTCCCATGCTAAAGCCCCGTGTCCTTGTTCAGGTTGGAAAACAAATGAGGCAAAAAGTAAAGAGGGGAGAGATAAATGGTGGAGGGAAAAAAAAGAAGAAGAGCAAAGTGTACTGGTTTCTTCATTTAAAAGTGAGAGGGGGGTGAGGAGGAGGAGGGGGGGGGTTTCACATAAGAGTGGGTCATGAGAGGGTAAGGCTGATAAAATATTTGCCAGGCTGATAAATAATAGATGAGTGGAGCCAAATGGCTTACACGCTCCACAAAAGACCTGGGTGCTTAATATTCCATTCAATGGAGAATCACAGATACAGTCCCCAAGAACAAATACAGGATTAGGTGCTGGGTCCAGTCCTCTGGGACCAGGGCTCTGCCTGGTAATGAGGGGCTGCTTTCCTCTTACACCCCGTATGTGTGTATGTGTGTATGTGAAGGTGTAGGAGTGTGTGTGTGTGTGTGTTGCCCTTCCTCTGAGAGAAGCTAAGCGATTATACAGCGACAGCTTGCTTCAAAAAAACAGTCAAGGTCTTTGGTTCAGCCACGAGAGCTTTTCTTGGTGCCGCGCAGCTTAAACAGAAAAAAAAAAAAGTGTCCAAAAACTAACAGTGGTTTACGCCGAACCAAAGAGCGCCGGAGAGAGAGGGGAGAGAGAGGGAGAGAGGGAGAGGGAGAGAGGGAGGCACAGGTGGAGGTTGAACATTAGGAAACAACGATCTCTCAGCTCCACTCAGAGTCAAGAGTGAATCAACAAGCTAAGAACCAACGGTTCTCAAGAAGAACTGGTCTAAATCACATGGTGTAAAAGAGGAGAGTTTTTTTTCTGGTGTCATTAGTAGGGATGGTTCAATAGAACTTTATCATGTCTGATACTTGGAGTATCTGCTGGTACTGATATCAATCCGATACCATTTCATACAACATTTACCACTGAGTTGAGTTGAGTTGTGGACTTCGGTATCGGATCCTGAGCATCGGCTCAGGTCATCCCAAATTATGAGTTACCCTGAGCTAACGTCAGGTTCTATAAGACATAATGAATCGACTTTAGTGCTGTCCAAAAAGTGAACCATCACACAACACAGACAACACACACCGAAACAAACAGGCCAGAGTACAGTGACCAGCGTCTCACTGTCCAGTCCGTAACAGAGAGAAGCCCCCAGAGGGAGGAGGAGGTGTAGCTCCGTATTAGCATTTTGTGCTAACGTAACATAAAATAGCCGAGCTCATGTAGCAGTCGACAAAAAAACTGCTAATAATAAAGGAAGAAAATGAAGCTGGACGCATGTCTTGCATCTTCTTAAAATTTGTATGTATTTTAGGATCGACCAATCAAAATTTAGCAACAGGTTGTGACCCCATGACCTTCCATGAGTCAAGACAAGTGTGTGATTTTTTTTTTTTTTGCACATTTGCATAACTCTGGAGGAGATGCACTGCTGTGTAACTGAAACTGTTTTGTCCACATTGGTTCTTGCAGACACTTGAACTGAACTGCATTAATGTTTTTTTTTTACATTCCATCAAAATCTCAACAAAAATGTGTTGCACGGATAATAAAATAATAGAAAATGTGAGCTCTCTTCTCAGTCGGTGCTTTGTCTGGTCTTTACACTAAAAAAAAAAACAGCATTTTTGAATTCTGAGCAATGTTCATTGGAGGAGTACTAATAAGAGAGTGAAGGCTTGTGGGATGTGCACCACATAGGCTTAATGCCCTTTGGCAGCTGATCACCAATTAGGGTTCAAACTGGAGCAACATTTGCTGCACGCCCCGCACCCAGAGCTTTGATGTTTCTCTTATTATCTTTCAGTCTATGGTTGGTTTTCATTTGTGGTCGGACACTTGAAGAATTACAAGACAGGAGACAAACATCAAAACACAGAGACAGAGAGACAGAGAGACAGAGACAGAGAGAGAGAGAGAGAGCTTCAAGAAATGGACACATATTTCTACACTCACTCTGTGGTCAGAAACTAAAAGTTATTTTATGCATATAAAATAATAAAAAGCATCACATAAATGAAGCCCTGTCTTGGTCTCAGAAAGTAAATAAATTTACTGTTCTATTAAAGAGGATTCAAGGTTCTTCAAAATAAATGAAAAACTTTGAAAAGAAACTTGGACGTCAACTTAAAAAACTACATTTTATAAGTCCTTAACTTCTTGTGCTTCCCCCCATAAATCCTCCATAATGAACCTGTGAACAATCAACCGTGGTCAACAACGTGCGGTCAGTGGCGTGCTGCCGACCTCTGACACCTCGCAGGCACCACACACACACACACACACACTGATTTCCATATTCACGTTGATCCATCGCAGGTTTGTTCCTCTTCAGGCCTCCTTAAAGCAGTGGAGCCAGCGGAGAACTCAGATCTTCTTCTTCTCAGCTCTGCACACTCTGTCAGGAAGCACCGTGTTTCCACCCACACTCTGCCTCTGTACCTGAGCAACCTGAGAGGTTGAAGTGAGACTGACAGTAAAGGAGGGGGGCGGGGGGGCGACTACTGCGTGGTTCACACAGACACACTCCTGTTTAGCATATAACACAGATGTAAAAAGGTGATTAGGCTTCAGGCTTTAGTCACCCTGTGATTTAAACTCCACACCTCCTCTGTTTTCTTAAATATTCATAAGAGGATGAAAAGGTTCAACTGGAAAAATGTGTAAGACCAAAAAGTCTGACAAAAACACCACACAAATACAAGGATCATATACAGTAGATACTTCAATATTGACGAGGCGACCAGGACTCGCCAACGACGACGACACTCACAGCGCAGGACTGAAGTATGAATTGTCTGCACTAAGACGACATGAACCCAATGGAACTAAATACAAGGATGAGTCAAAAAAGACCTCGACCTGGTCACACATATTCATAGACATAAATGGTTTGAATCCCTACACCTGTTCAGACAAGTCTCTGCATCAGCTGATACAGGGTTATATCCA
>NC_024308.1:4865057-4866045 GCF_000523025.1 Cynoglossus semilaevis
TATATATATATTGTCTTAATATATATATAAATGTGTATGTGTGTATATATGTATTTATATATGTATATATGTGTGTATATTTATATGCACATATTTTATCTCTTTATATATATAAGTGTATAAACTGTAACCTAATACTATATATCTGTATATATGTATATATTTATTTTTATATGTTTATATATATATTTACATATCTACATATATATATTTACATACAGTATTGTACATAGAAATACATGTTGTCTCTAACAGTGTGGTAGTGGGAAGAAAACTGAGCAACACACTTGCAGAAAGCAGGTGCTCCTTTAATCAGAAATATATGGCTCGACTACGCAGATTCATGCTGCCTCTGTTACAGTGATGGTGTAAGCTGCACTGGGGCACGATTGAAATCTTTATGCTCCTTTATTACAAACATTAACTCAAAATCCAAAGGTGACGTCAGTCACATGACATGAGGCTAAATGAAGTTTGTTATGGATGGTATAGAGAGAGAGGGGAGGGGGGAGGTTGGGGGGGGGGTGTTCTGCAAACGCTCAACAACACAGTGGTGTCTTAAGACACCCAGGTAGAGGGGAGGCAAAGGAAGTGCAGTGCGAGTGTGAGAGAGAGACAGAGACAGAGACAGAGACAGACGGACATGAAATATCAGTGAGCAGGAATACCTTAAAATAGAGAGGAATTGAGAGATAGACAGAAGTAAGGAAAAACAGGGAGAGCAGAGAGAGAGAGAGAGAGGGAGGGGGAGAGAGAGAGAGAGAGAGAACAGAGGGAGAGGCAGGAAACAGAGAGACAGCTGGCACTCCAGGGCATGCTGGATGGATAGCTCCTTGTTAGCATAGGCCTGACAGGCTGATGAGAGCGCTGCTGTCAGCTGCTGCTGCCGCTGTGCTCTGTGAGTCTGGGCGAAAAGGCAGGGCAGAGGCTGGGCTGCAGAGCTGGGGGGCCTCGGCAGATGAAAGACACGGAGGGAGGTGGGGCGGTG
>NC_024308.1:4866094-4870452 GCF_000523025.1 Cynoglossus semilaevis
TAGTTAGAGCGAGGGCCAATGCAGCCCCTATTATATGGCCCTATGACAAGGCTGCATGCTCGGCCGGCTCCCGCCTCCGTGCCACCGCCGACCAGCCTTTAAAAAACACTGGTACCGTTCACCTCCGGTCGCAACAAAAAAACAGCAATAAGTCAAGCGGCGCATTGTTGTACCATCATGATTTATTCCTCGGCTGTTTTGCTGCGTGCGAGACATTCCGTCCATGTTCCGACAGACTGACACAGTGGGTTCATCTGGGGCTTTAACGCAGGCAGCACCGAGAGCAGGCAGAATAAATGCAGTATATCCACACGTGCACGCATGTGTGTGTGTGTGTGTGTGTGCGCGCACGTCTTTCACTCTCTCTCTGCTCTTTGAATTCCTACTTTCTCTCTGCTTGGCTGAGAGGCTGGACAGGCGGAGGTGGTGAAAAGCAGCTGGATGGTACTAACGATGTTACTAACAATACCTTCTCCCCGTACGTTCTCCATCTGTGGCGAGCTAGCGCTATAGAAATATTACCTGTCTATCCAGTGACTGCTAACGCTCACTTTAACAAACATTTTGACAAACTTTGACATTAATTATATATTTCTCCTCCTTTATGGTATTTGATCACAAGGCAGCGGTGTGGATAATGAGCTGCTCTGTCTTCGCTTAAGTGTGTATACACTTACACGGCTGGCAAGAACCGCGACAGCCATTTCGACACCAACCGAGGGGGTCAATCTACACAGGAGCAAAAAATAACGCATCACAGGAGCGGTAATAACACCGGGGCCCGCCGGTAATCCCAGTGGAGAAGTGGAAATACCTTTGTACCGCAGTGGCTGACATACATCACTACGGAACCCGAGCACTTCTCCCACGAGAAGATGGATGGATAGACACATGAGGGGGATGAAGAATTGCAGAGGATTAAAGGGTAAGAGAGGTAAAGGTCTGATGTGGAAGCTCTTAAAAATATCCTGTCGGCATATATTTGTCGGGGAAAAATACACAAGCCACAAGATTTGTCTGCGCGGAAAACTGTAAATCACAGGTAGAAATTACCCCCCCCCCCTGTGCTCTGTCGGAAAAGGGAAAAACACCTTCACCCTGGAGTCTGATAATTTACATGCTGTAACCCTGGTGTCACAGCACAGTGTGTCGCCGAGACCCTGTGAGGAGGTGCTGCTGGGCTAAAGAGTGGAGGGGAGACAGGTGAGAGTCTCTGAAGACTGCCTGGGTTTTACAGCTCACACTGATTACGCCTCCTGTGGGACACCCTGGTACCATTTCCTCCAGCACCCATCAGCACCTCGGGCCCCTGCGGCTGTTCAGTGTTCTGCAGCCTTGTAGACACAGAGGCAGGAGCGGCTACGCTGCAGATACAGATAGGACTGGGGATGACATCACTTCCCCTTTCTCCATCTCATCTGTCATAAACATTTGCCTCTGCCTCATCCCCTCTCAAAGATAACGGGGGAGGATGGAATGAGGAGCCGAGGGAGGGAAACTCTGAGGAGATCTTCTTCACACACACACACACATTCAAAACCACAGAGCAAGTGTCTCTGAATTATGTGAGTGATCTAAGAACATAACAATAAAGGATAATTTAAGGCTTTTTGCCGGTCGTTAATATGTTGCAGTTATGAGATAAGCCGTAAAACAAAATCAAGCTTTAGTGAGGATTTCTCAGCCTGTCAAAGCTCCATAAACACGGCTGCAGAATCTCTGAGCGAGGAGGCCAAAAAACTCTCTCGCTCTCTTGCCATGTCAGATAAATATTCTCATCTGAAACGTCTCAGAATGTGATATCCTGTTTGAATATTGATGAAGAGAATCCTGTTTAGTCAGGGGAATAGTCCTAACATTGAGCTATATACTTTTTTGACAGCGCAATTCGATATCTGAGTGTGACATGAAAACGAAAATCACAACCGTGACTCCGTGACTGTAAATCAGCAACATTTTCTTATCTGCAACTTTTTATGGGAGCAGACGAGACGAGACTTTCTGGAACTTGCAGACACAAAGTACTCGTACTTTACAAATGAAAACTTACTCTGACAAACATCTAAACCCACACCGCTATTACACCCAACGTCTCCCAAAGAAGTGGGATCTGATCTGATCTGATCTGAGCTGAGCTGCGTGTGTGTGTGTGTGTGTGTGTGTGTTTTCTCCCGGCGTCTCACAGGGCACAGCCGATCGCTGACTGTAGCCCAGAGAAGGAGTTGCAGGAGTTTTGACTCACAGTGCTGAGCTTGCTTGAGGTAATGATGATGCGCCGTTCGTGCAGCATGCTGGCGTAGAGCTGGAGCATGTTGTTGACGTCCACCGCCACAAAGTACTCTGTCAGGTTCCTCTGGTGATGGACAGGAACAGAAGGGAACATGAGAGGAGCAGAGGGAAGTGATGTGGTACAGGCGGTGAGCTGCGTGTGTGTGTAAAAAAAAAACCAAACAAACAAAAAAACCAAGCTGGACTCACACCTTAAAAGTTATCTCTTTAGAAAGATTTTATATTTGAGAAATAATTATAGCTGTAACGACTTAGAGGAGAGAGAAAAAACAGGGAGTTATTTTAATGGCCAACTAGAGGTGTGCTGTGGTACTGCACTCTGTCTGAGTTTTTTCTTTTACATTCATTTGTAACAAATGTTACTTGTTGTAAATATAAATTGTGACATAGAGAGACATCAATGTAGGAACAATGACACAACTGAACATCTGACCTCACTTTTGTATTTTGTTTTTAAACTTGTAGCCAACAAACAACATTTAAAATGATAAAAAGCGTTAAGAAGACAATTCAAGAAAGATAAAATGTTGCTGTAGGGATGTATTTAAAATAAGTCTATATTTAGTGTCGTGATCAAACTAAAGGCCACACAGCTGGGGCCCTCTGCTACATTTGCCAGAAAGTGAGTCGGAGCTCGGCGTTTGCCCAAATCGACAGCTAAAACTCCAGCGTACTTCAACTTTAAAATGGTAAAAATGTCAGATTAGCTGCTGTTTTTTATCTAATTTCCCCCTGGCATCGAGACACAGAAGACTGTGAGTTGATCTACAATTTGAATTTAGGTTGAACAAAGCACACATGTTCGGTTTGATTCTCCTAATACCCAAGGCAACCGCTGAACTTCGACATCCAAAGCACAAGCATCACGAAAGATCAAACCCAGACATGGGGGTGATGCAATGATTTCAAAAGGTGACAAGTGTATCTGATTAAAAACGATTAGAGGTAACAATGTTTCCAGTACTTCAACTTTAAAATGGTTTTTTTTTTTTTTTTAACTCCCATTTTCTTTTCTTTTGGATATACTCACACTCTCAGGGATGGTTGGCAGTCCATTGATATCCGGGGCAATGAAGTAGGAGTGCTGCGAAAAAGACAAAGATGCAGGAGAAAAGGAGAGGGAGGGTCCATGACTGAAGTCTACCACTCACAGAAGAGAATGAGAAGAAGACGCTCTGATCACTTTGTTCTATGATTTATGGCTCATCTTCAGCTCTGTCTATATGAATTGCTGAGCCCGTGTCTGAACTGTGGCAGTGCTTTTATCAGGTCTACAGAACAGAGGAGGCTCAATAGCTTCCCCTTTTTTTTTTTTTTTTTCTCTCCCCATGGACACACACTGGGGTGATGTCTCCGGTGGAAATCGCACACTCTTTATTTAAGAATTAAAAGGGCTCCGTGGTGAGCACCGAGACTCAGACTAAAAAGTGCACGTGCACGTGCATGTGTGCGCCGGTGCACGCACAGGTTGTTTAGAGGATCACAGTGCTGCCTGTCTCACTTTGGGAGAGCAGGGCAGCGTCAGCGCGAGGATCAAAGAGGCCTGGGAGAGGCGCTGTTTGCAGACAGGTAGACAAACCAACTGGAGACTAACCACCACTGTCTGTCTGGTTCTCTCTCTCTCTCTCTCTGACTACACTCAGGTTGACCATCAGTCCACTGCAGCCTGTACAGACACTGGAGGGGCTTTGGGTGAAGTACAATGTATTCATCAAGATATTCTTTAAAACAGGGCTGTAAAAACACAGAGTATCTGAAGATTGAAGTGATTAATGAAGCTCCAACGACAGTATATTACTGAGAAAACAGTAGAAACACATCAGTTTTTACCACATATGTCTAACATGTACAAGACAAAAGTTAACTAATGACACTCACATAAATATACATATATAAATACTGTACATATATATATACACATACTATACATATATGTACATATACATACATATTTACAGATATATATACATTTACATATATATACACATATATATGTATGTATATATGTATATATACATATATATGTATATATATTTATGTATATATATACATATATACATATATGTATA
>NC_024308.1:4870489-4871663 GCF_000523025.1 Cynoglossus semilaevis
AATATATGAGGAAATCAAAATGGATTTGAATTAGATTTCATCACCATCACCAAAAGTATCAGCAATGGAAGACATTGAATGTGAGAAGCGACGCTTTGTAAGATTTAAGGAGAGAAATCCCACCAGTCAAAAGAGAAATTAACAAGGAAAAGAAAACATTGTAAATGTCAGTGGAAATCACAACGTACATAATGTTCATTTCAATTTCAAATTTGTTTGTTGTTTTTTTTTTCTAAGAAACTGCACACATATTTTTCTGCTGTCGTATTGTAATATTTCTATGTTTGTCTAATTAACGATGATGGTGATTGATGACAGTATTTTGTAAAATCTAAACTAAATCATAAAGCAGTCAGTGGTTCTCAAAATGGGGAGCGCAGCACGTTCTTGGGGCACTGACGTCGAGAATTTTTTTTTTTTGTATTTCACTGATTTGCAATTGTAAAGTGGTAGTTTTCATAGTTATCGTATCGGCTCGTGATTTCATAACAAAATAAAATAATAATCCACTGCTAAATATGTACTCAACCTAATAAATACATTGTGTTCGAGGTAGTTTATATATAATTCCATTTCTACTTTTTTTGTGTCATATTCGATTCCATTAACCTATTTGTAAAGTGGAACAGTGAACGGGAAAACAACAAATAATTACAGTGGAATCCTGGGACTTTTTTTTTTCTGCAGCTAAAACACAAACAGTGAATCCTGTGTTAAATGTTTCCTTCCTCACTGATCCACAAACGCCAGGCGTTGTGATAATTACGAGGCGCTCTTTAACTCGACACGCTGCTTTCGTGGGCTGTTTGCACGGCGAACCTTTTTCTCTCCCTCTTGCTCCGTCGATGACACGTTTGTGTGAAAACACTGAAAGTGGGTTAACTGGAGAGGCATCAAGGAGACTTTCTGAGCACAATTGCATTTGCTTTAGACATAAAGACGAGGGCGTCTTTTGATATTCGGGGGGGAGAGAGAATACAGCGGAGTGGAATGGCATGAATCATTTACAGAGTTTGATTGTTTTCCAGAGGAGAAGAAACACACACCAAGGCCCAGGATAGTTTGTTTTTTTATATTTAAAAAGAAAGCGCAGCTTATTCGGCCAAATTGGAAAGCCGTGACTCCCATGCGATTAGTAGAGCGGCGGTTTCATATTTCACAGCAGCCTCTTTCC
>NC_024308.1:4871668-4874276 GCF_000523025.1 Cynoglossus semilaevis
TCCTCCCACTCCTGCTGCTCCTCACTCACTCACCCCCCCCTCCCCTCCACTCCACTCCACTCACCGGCTCCTTGCTTCGTGGATCTCTCAGTACTTGCCCGGTGGCAATGTACAACTGCTCATTCTTGCACAATGAGGGGAGAGAAAGAGCAAAACAGGGGGTTCACACATGAAAAGGGGGACAATGATCCTCCCTCTCTGCTGCCATGATGAAACAAAAAACAAGTCTTTTTGGGGAATAATTCTGCTTCATCAATTAAATATCAAACTAGCTGCAGCTCCTCCGGAGGAGAGATGAAGCTATCACCTCTGTTCTCTGGGGCTTCTTTTCCAATGAAGCTCTGAGACTCAGATGAAAAGGTTTGGATCGTGTGGGGCGCGAGGGGGAGGGGGGGGAGAAAATAAATCACAAAGAATCCTAATTGATCTTGTTAATCCTCATAGAAGGAGATGTATTGATCAGTTCACCGTGGAGTATGATTTAATCTTGTTTCTTACGACTCTCTCTGAGACAGAGGCGGCCGTCGCTCATTACTGGGTTAAAAACGGAGCATCAGTCACAGAGAGACACTGAAACTTTGCTCTTTTTTTTTTTTTTTTTTTCCAGTAGAGTGAAAACGAGCTGATTCATTTGTGGATTATTGATTTGTTTCCTGAGAGTTGTGTAATCATTCAGGGTTTGTCAACGTTTTAGATTTCGTCTTCTTCTAATTGTACGTGTGTTCTGTTTTCGATGGTGATTTACTGAAGTAAACTCAATATCTACAGCGATGTCTACACTTTATGGCGGAGTTTCCCAAACTTTTTCCCCCAAACTTTTTTTTTTTTCTGGGGACAGATATTTTACAAGTCACAAACTTTCGTGACCCGAGTCAATAGACATTATTCGTAAACTCCTGGGAAACACGATGTGAGACGACCCCAAAAAAAAAAAAATCTCTTGCGTCCCACCTGAGGGTCACGACCCAGTCTGTCGACCAGGAGGACTGATCAACATTCGAGAGATTTTCATAGACCATAGACTTATGGACGATTTAAATCTCCAATCGATTGAAGCCCTTGAAGACATTACAGCTTTAGGCCTTTATAGAAAAACCATTGAACTCCAGCAGCCATGTTTACGGGAGTGAAAGTCGACTTGAGTGAGTGAGTGTTTTATGTAGGAGCTGGAAACATACCAGCAGAGATTGTGTCAGCGTTAACACAAACACGGGCTGACTTGAAGGGACCTCCGACGCTGGAACTGCTGTCAGGCTTTGATAAAGCAGGAGACGCCAGGAGACGTTTTGAGGGGACTCCTCACGTCTCTGACATGTCCAGCTCTGCCTTATCACAGCCAAACCTGTGAGCACCACTTCACGTCTCCAAACACGGTGTCAGTCCAGGGACCTCTGGGTCTCTCCCTCGTACTACCTAGTGTGTCTTAATCTCTGGACCCAGTCCAGGTTTTTTTTTTTTTTTTTTTTTTTCCATCCCTCTCCCCTGCTCCCCTCACTCACCTCCTCCATCTAACCCTCCCTACTTTGTTGATCTGGGGTCTGACCCATTTTTCGTTTCATCTGTACCGGTGCCACGTCTTATTCTCCTCCTCTTTCCTTCTTTGTAGGTTTTTACTTTAAAGCTGGAGCAGGTTTGGATGAGTTAAAGAATAACTGAACCATAATTAACTGAAAGTATTTTTTACATTTCTCTGCTTGAACACTTCCCTCTGTCAGTGTTTTCTCTTTTTTTCTATGTTTTTTTTTGTTTGGGGTCGGAATTATTTTTTTGCTGGAAAATAGTCTGAGTGAATGTTGGTGATACGAATGACGTGGCACAGACTTAGAAATGAAAGCTACAGTATTAGCAGGGTTAGCTTAGCTTCCTTGGATAAGGCTTATTTCCTAATTTAAAAAATATATATATATATATTTGCAGAGGGTTGCTGGTTCTAATCCCATCCTCAGCTGGGTAGAGCATGTTTAGGTTTGAGTTAAATCTGAAAGTTGTTTAGCAACATCACTGCGGTGTACAGTGCTGTACATTGAGGGAGATCTGGGCTATTGTTAGCCAACTGTAGGGTTACAGTGATTCGTCCATTAGTCACATGACAAAGAGGTTTTTTTTTCTACTGAGCTTTAAGAAAACAATTTGTTCTTGTGTTACCTATGTTTATTATTATTAATAACAACTAACTAATATATAACTATTATTACCTAACATATTGGTGAGGAGGTGAAGGTGGTGCTGTGGTAGAACTTCAGCCCATCTTTAAGAAGGTTGTGGGTTCTATTCCACCCTGAGTGTTTGGTGTTCTAAATTTCTCTCTGGACTTCAGTAACTGCTGATGAAGTGACACATATTATTATTATATATGACGTGACAACACTGATCACTGATTCACCACTCGGACTTCAGGGCATCAGTTCATGGAGATGGAGATTCTGTTTGTAAACAATACGCAGAAATGCCGTTTTTTGGCGTTTTCCTCTTTACCTTTGTCTCCGTCTTCCACTAAAACCCACTTTTGTACCTGGTGTTCTTCACTGTTCCACCCTCCACTCTCTCACTGCCGTCCTCCCGCTCCAGCACACATCTATAGAGTAACATAGCAGGAGCCTCCTTCCCT
>NC_024308.1:4874289-4879436 GCF_000523025.1 Cynoglossus semilaevis
TCTACTTTCAGCTGTCTCGCCTGTGATAAGGGGGAATATTAGATCTATACCTACCACACTCAGGTTGACTGGCATGTGGGGCTTTGGCACAGGCAGATCATAGAGAGAATTCAGCATGTCGTTCAAGTCATTTTCCTGGGGGAGAAAACAAACAAACAAACAAGAAAGAGAAAAGAGTAAAAAAAAAAAAAAAAGATTCTGTTTACTCCTCGTCTTGTTGATGTCACCGGTTTACGTGTCAGTCTTTGCAACAGATTTGAGACGGATGCAGACCAGAGGGCAGTCCTGCAGCCAGGCCTGAAGGAGTCCAACACATCCGATCCACACGTGTTTAACGAGCAGTGGTGAGGTTAAAAGACGGCAGCGCGCCGGCCTGCAGACGCTTGTTATATACAGGGGCAGTGATTTATGACAACAGAGCGGGCTGCCGGTAATTAAACAGGGCTGGGGGCTTTAAAAATCTGACCACATGAGTTCCACAACAAAAATCAGCTTCGGCTGCCGGGAGACGACGAAGGAAGAAAACTTCCGTAACTTCTCTGACGGAGGTTGATTGTTGTTTGTTTTAGCCTCGTTTTCTCACGCCCTCCCGGAAACAAAAAAACTTTGCGACACATCAGGATACGAGACGCTGCTCGTTTTGAGACGTGCACGCAAAGAGCCAGACCGGAAAACTCTCGAGAAATGGGTGGCGATGTACAGTAGAGAGAGGGGGGAGGAGGGAGGGGGAGGGGAGGGCTGATGGATGGAGGGAGGGCGTGCGCGATCGAACAGCCTCCTGTCATGAGGGGCTCAATGCTCACACGCATGGTCAGCAACACGGCCTGGGGAAACAGTTCATTTACCCCTCGCCTTAAACCCTCATCGCTCTTCTGTCTCCCCTCGTCTGTCAACATCTCCCTCTCGCCTGGAACGGACAGCGGGGTAAACAGAAACCAAATCATGCACACTAACACTTCAGTCACCCAGGATTTACAGAAATCTTTGTCTCTCTCCCTCTCTCTCTCTCTCTCTCTCTCTCTCTCACACACACGTACAAGTGAATTAAATTATCATCCTGAATTCCTCTCTGGCTCAGAATCGTGTATATATTTAGCTGATTGTCTTTTTGAGCCGCAGCCTCTGCTCCGTGAGGCTCTCGGAGGAAACCAGACTGGTTGACAACAGTCCCACAGCTCCCTGTCTTCCTCCCCTGCTCCTCTCCTCTCCTCTCTTCTCCTCTCCATCCCTCCCTCCTTCTTCCTCCTCATCTAAACACCTAACATCACCTACAGCCTCGGCGCTCCGTGCTGCACAACTCCCCAGTTTGTAGCACATTTTAAATTTCCCCTCCCTTTGCTGGTACAACGCAGTGGAAGAGTCAGGGGAGACGACTTTTGTGAAATGTAAGCAATCCTCTGTGTGTGTGTGTGTGTCCTCTCCTAACAATTTGTTTTTGCAGTGTATCATCAGGAATAACTTCCAGTGTCAGATCAGCGTTTGGTCTGTGAAATGTCAACATTGTAGCTGCTAACAGCAGAAGCCAATCCCACAGTCAGAGGGCAAAGAAAACTTCTCCGATAAAGACGACACGCAGAGGAACACAGTGGAGGGAAGGAGAGTACTACACACACACACACACACACACACACACACACACACAGGACTGAATACAACACACACCGCCGTGTGTGATGAAGCTGTTAATGTATAAATGGACAGAGAAGAGCAGAGATTTTTGTTTTTACCTGTTTCTTTAACAGATAATCTGCCAGGGTGTTGAGCAGCTTGTAGTAGATTTCAAACCACGGTAAATAACTGAAAGAGACAGAAAGGACAAAAAAAAGACGGACGTTACTGATACGGTAGAGTAGAGTCAAAATGTCACTGTACACAACTGAAGATTAAAAAAAAAACATAAGTAGTATTTTCACCAGTGTATTTTAAATACAAAAATATTTTTGTCTGCACAGCAGTTTTAACTAAGATTTTTTTATTTTTTTTATCCAAACCCTCCCTCATCAAGAAATGTCAAATGTTTTTTATACCTGAGGAGAAAAAGTTCCTTTCTGTACATATTAGTTTAAAAAAAAAAAAAAAAAAAAACACCAAAAATTGCACTGTAAGTCTGTGTATAATGGGCACAAGGTTTGTCCTCCACCGGACAGGAGGGGGGTTCAAATCCCACTGTGTGCAGATGTGTCCCTGGGTAGGAAACTGAACACTCTAGGTGCTTATTATCTCCCACCCATGCGGCGCTGGTGCCAATCCCAGATACATAAATGCAGAGGGTTGCATCAGGAAGGGCATCCTGGGTAACGACTGTTCCCCCGCTGCAGGTTTCACACTGGAGGAACAACTGGAAAAGTCGTTCGTCTCATAAGTCAAAAACCTGAAGACACAAATGAACTGGTTCCTCTTAAAGTTAGGGACCAGGGACGAGGGACGAGGGACGAGGGACGAGGGACCAGCTGGACCAGCTGTGGGTCCTGGACCAGTCTTCATGATCGACTGCTCTGACTGACTCACAGTGTCTTCACTGTAAACACTGTCTGCTGGACATTAGAAGACATCAGGGTTGGGAATTTGTTGGGAAAAATAATTTTTTTTTCTGTCCTTAGCATCCGCTAATGCACTGTGTTCCACGGCTACAGCTGTTTGAAATTGTCTTCGTGGAAACGAGCGTCTCCTTTCTATTATGACATTCTCTTCACATGCTTCGTGTCCCTGACGTCGCCGCCCTTCAGGCCAACAGGACGGAGCAGCAGAGAAAACAACTACAACAACAGCTTCATGTTGTTGTGATGTGGAGGGATGTTGTGGTTTAGAAGCATGAAGCACCCAGATGTATAAGGCCAAACAAAAACATGCAGCCCCACCGCCCACCCCACCCGGCCGCTTCAGCCATTCACTCGTTTAAGAAACACAAACCACTAAGTCCATTAATTCATTCACAAACTAGACGATAATTCATACTGCAGCGTTTGTGTCGCGGCTAATCGCGGCGTCCTCCTAACATAAGCTCGGAGCACGAGCAGCACGGCTTTCTTTACAAAGTTGACATTTTCTTGGCCCAGTCGACTCCTTCTCCTGGTGGAGCACGGCCAACATTTATCACTGCTTAAATAAAAAATAGAGAGAGAGAGAGAGAGAGAGAGAGAGAGAGAGCTCAATTCTGTTAATGTTATGTAATGGAATAACTAAGTCAGGCTGCAGTGATGAGTCCATTTCACCAAAGATAATTTAAAAAAAAATTATTTGGATAAATATGATTTATTTTAAACCATTTCACTAATTCATTTGTTTTATTAGTTCTTTTATAGTAAATACAAAAGTTGTAGTTTTAAG
The DNA here is from genome assembly GCF_000523025.1 of Cynoglossus semilaevis. Taxonomy (NCBI): domain Eukaryota; kingdom Metazoa; phylum Chordata; class Actinopteri; order Pleuronectiformes; family Cynoglossidae; genus Cynoglossus; species Cynoglossus semilaevis. The sequence continues at coordinate 4,877,617 of NC_024308.1, forward strand.
TTTTTTATTTATTCTTTTACTCTTTTTTTGGCAATGGTAGTTTAACAATTTAACAACTCCTGGTAAACTGACTGAACTAGGTCAACAGTACATTATGTTTGAGTTTGTTTTCTTAAAATAAAAAACTTCCTGTTTCTGTTCGAGTTTTATGTCAGAAAAAAAAACTTGGTTTAAGGACAAATATTAAAATTAAAGTATATCATAAAAACACAAAAACTGTGAAATTATTCCTATATGGCCAGACAAAAGTTTTTTAACTTTTTACATTTTGGATGCAGTGAGGGGTTAACTCTTCACTGAGTCAAAAAGTAAGCACTAGGTTAATAGTTTCAGTAGAATAATGTTAAAGTTTTTTTTGTTTGTTTTTTTAGCAAATATAGCAAATCAATGTGACTGTAATACAGGACACAAATTAAAAGTCAAATATCAGGAGATAAAACTTATGGACCGTGAAAACAACCCTACGTTGAAGCTCCGACAAACGCTGATTAAAACCATGATAGTTACAGCCTTTACAGGAAACACCGTCCCTGTGCAGTCAAAGGTAGAGACGCGCTCTTCAACCACTAATGGTTTGGGACAAAAGTTTTAATTTTTATAATTGGAGAAAAATAAACCAGAAACGTTTCATTATCGTGACTGTATCCAGTTAAGTTCATGTTTCATTAACTGGACCCACGGGTTGAGACTCACATTAGCAGTGAAACGATCCGTTCAATCGGAAGTGAACTCCGTGTTCTTCAACGCTGGGGATAAATCCTGACTTTACGTCTATTATTTTCCTTATTAATGATAAAACATGCATTCCTGTGAATATATATCCAATCTAAGGTTTGATCAGAGAACGCTCCGTGAGTTTATTAGCCAAAAAACACAAGTCCTGCTGAGGCTGTTAGCCGCAGCATCCAGGGCACGGTTGACTGGCTGCTCCGTAGACTGGAATTAACAGACAACAAGAAAACAATAAAGTGAACCTAATGCAAATTTTCATATCGCTTAATCCACAAGGGGCCAATGGCAGGCTGAATTCCCGGGATAAGGGCAGCCAAGCGAGCCAAACAGGGAGGCCGAGTGACCATTAGTCTGAGACAATCAGCCTCTAAACATGCCAATATTTTGACATCTGCATGAAGATTGGCTGCAATCAGGTCACACTCGCAGGAGGAACTCAAACAGGCGTACGTTGATTCACATGCTGACCGGATACCAACCTGGAGACCTACTTCTGCCACGAACATGTCTTCACGGGGCTCATTTCACTCTGCGACCATTCACACTAAAAACTTTGAGCTGATATAATGACTTAGGCAGATAACAAAGACTCCTGCAGTGCCCCCCCTCCCAGCCCCACCGTGTCCCTGACGTTTAAAAAGCCAGGCTCCTGGACATTAATCCTTCATTCATCACAGTGGAAGGAGATGTAAATAGGCCTCAGCCGTCAGGCCTCGCTGTTCTCACACTCATTACACTCCAACAGAGAGTCGCTGCAAAGCTTTCCTCTGACAGGAAGTCACATGATCACTGCTGAGAGCACACGTCAAAGAAAGAAAGAAAGAAAGAAAATCAAGAAAAGAAAGAAAGAAAGAAAGAGAAAGAATCAACTAATTTATAATAATATTCAGTTAAATGATCAAACTGGACCAGAACTTCCTGGACCTGGTCCTGGACCTGGTTCTGCAGACATTGTTGATGCAGAGTTGAAGTTGTTAGCGCTCACACAGACACTCCTCCTGGTCACAGCTCATTGCTCAGAGCTGTTTGTATTGAGTAAATCCTTCGATAGAGAGGAGCATCCATCACGGGTGTTCTCCCAGTCTGTG
>NC_024308.1:4879529-4887755 GCF_000523025.1 Cynoglossus semilaevis
GGGGGGGGTCCCTCCGTATCTCCCGCCGGTTTAAACAAGCCTTCTCAACGTGCCGTGTATTCAAAGAATGAAGAAGTTAATCTGTGGACCACTCACAGCGTCCAGCACAACAGGAAAGACGCTTCTTCAACAACTCACAGTCACTAACGGGAGTAAAAACACAGACTTAATGCAGATGAATTAACTCAAAGAAGTCCAACCACAGTAACCCTGACTCCTGTCAGTCAGGAACCAGGGTTCTAACGCACTCTGACGAACTTAGGAAAAAAAACAAAGATATCCAAGATATAACGTCTATGAAGCAGGGAGGAGGAAACAACAGTTTACATTAAAAAAAAAAAAGTAAACAGTCATTTTTCTAAGGAAATAAAAATATGGAATCATGGATGAAAGACTAAAAAATAATCAAATGTTTGGGGGAGGGACGGGATCAGGTCAGAGGAGAAATAGAAACAAACAATTTTCATAGAAACAACCCTGAATAAACGATAGTTGTCTTTAAAAAAACAACATGATTTTAGTCGATGTTATAATAATATTAAATACAGCAAATGTATATGAGAGATTTATAGAACGATTACTATGACTCAGCAACACGCAGAAATATCTGTGCAGTTTTTCTTAACCACTGGAGTCGTAGTTTTATACCCAGTAGCTAATGCTAACCTCAACAACTAAATTAACTCGTTTGACGCAGTAACACACTTTTAAGTATAAGGTGAGTTTGTGGAATGAATTCATAATAATTAAAAAAACAAAACTGTACTAGGATTTATAAACCGATGCGGTCGTTTCATAGCACCCTCTACAGGTGAGGAGGTGCAAGTTACATGCCACGTGTTGACAAACGCTAACAAAAAATTCCAGTATATTATATGTATAGGTTAAATAAATAACATTTTACAGCCTGAACCTGACAGGAGGAGAGACTGTTACACTTCCTCTACTGGATTTTTATTTTTTTTCTCTCTCATTAAGGCCCGGTGAGTACATTGAGAACTGTACTGTACTGTACTGTACTGAAGCTAAAGCACCTATAGGTACATGAACCACAGCCTGAGCGTCTGCTCTGTAAACTCTGTGGTGAAGTAAAGCCGTGTGGACACTAACACTGATGTATCATGTCTATAAACCTCAGCTCTGGGTAATTTGATCAAACTTTTACTCCGCAGCAGTAATTCCTGCCTCTGTTTGCTATAAAGAACTGCTTAAGTGTTAGCCGTGACATTTATTCATGTTCCTGGGATGAGTTTTAAATTTCCCCTTAATGCACAGGCGCCTGTAATCATAAGTCTTGGTGGACGGCTCAGTGGAACCATTTTATCGCACGTTTACCTTCAGGGGTCAGAGGTTAAGTAGATGAAAGGAAGAGTCATCTGGCAGCCAGCGAGTGACCACTAACCAGAGCAACGCGGCCTCTAAAACGTCTCCTTCGACCTCGGCTGTTAAATAAGAACTGGGGACGTTTTATCTCCCAACCTGACACGGGCTCCACACACAGATCTTTTACAGTGTGGAAGATAAAGACGGAGGAGGATACAGCAGGGGGCGTAACAGAACAAAAACCCAAGGATTCGGTGTAATTAAATGTTCCTGTCTGCATGTGTGTATTTTTTTTATTTTTTTTTTTCTCCCTGTGTTTCATTTGGCCGCGGCGTCAGCACCGAGACCATAAAGGACTGTACACATAAAACTGTCCTCCTCATTAAGGCACTTCCTCCTGTAAGGAGAGGTGACAATTTTATAGTCCCAGAACTTCAGCCATCGCACACACACACACACACTCACACACACACACAGGCAACTGCTTTAATTAATTTTACCTTCAAATCCAGGGGAAATTATTAAAAGTCTAAAAGTGATTTAACCTGCGTGTTTACACGGCAGATTAGAAGCAGAGAAATTTAACTGACATTTATTAAATATTAACCAGAGCAGAGGATCATGGCCAAAAATATATATAATTAATAAAGCAATCTTTTTTTCTAGGACTTAATTATGTCTCTGAAAACAGCAAATTCCATTTCACACATAATTTATATATATATGTAAAATATATATATATATATTGTATATATATATATATAAATATATATATGCATATATGTATATACATACATAAATAAGAGTTTTTCTCGTCAGAATAAAGTCAGAATTCTCATATTAATCACATGAATTAATCACATTTCAAACATCATTCTTAAACTTGAGTTGTCAAAAATCTAAGAATAAACAGTGTTTTAATATCACCGTCTAAAAACACTGTAGCTGGAATTTCAGAGTCTAGTCAGAATTCCAAGAATGAGGTCAAAATCCAGACATTTCTCTTAAAGTCGTTCATTTTTGTCATAAATATGTGACTCGTGTCAGAATCCTCTAACAAGTGCATGACTCCAGAATTCTGTGACTCAAATGAGAATCTGAGCTGCAGCGTAAATTGATCTAATTTCAAACGTCTGTGCCCAAAATAAGACAAGTCAGAATTGAGAGAATGCAGGTAAAATTCTGACACTGATTTGGAAAAAAAAAAAAAAAAAAAAGTCTCAGCTCTATGGGCCTGAACTCACAGTAAAACACAGATGATAAAATCAGTGTTTAAAAAAAAGACTTCATATGTTGTTCATTCCTGGTTTTGTCTGATATCTTCAAATGAACAAACATTAAAAAAAGAAAATCTGCAAAAAGCAAAAAAAAAAAAAACATCTAAATCTGCTAAGTGAAATATCTATTAATAACATGAGTGTTAAACACTAAAGGCCATTTCAGGTAAAAAAAAAAAAAAAACGAGTGTGAACAAAATCTTGTAAAATATATATATATATAAAAAAGAAAATTGAAAAAAGGAAAAGAATTGAAACATGTTTAACTGTAAACAAAACAAATTCAAATTAGAGGTAAGAAAAAAAAAAACAACTTTCCATACATTATTCTATCATAAACGAAGCAAGTCATGCAAACTACTCAGAATGCATAATGAGTTTTATACATCATATGTCAAATGAATTAGCATGTCTAACTCAGCCAGAGAGGACAGGGGAGCCGCTGCTAATTGGCAGCAAAGCTTCATGCATAATTATGGGCCGAGCGTCTTTGCTGTCGCACCGTGGCAGTGGCAGAATAACGAGGAGGAGAGAGAGGGAGAGAGAGAGAGGGAGAGGGAGAGAAAAGGAGAGTAGGAGAGAGAAAGAAAAGAAACACAAAGGCCACGGAAGCTGGCCGGGGGAGGGTGGGTGGAGAGGGGAGGGAGGGACACTGTTCACCACAACAGCTCATCAGGGCAGCAACAAACCCACGACTGCCCATCAACAGCCCAGTACACACACACACACACACGTACACACACTGAGAGCAGCATCATTTACAGGAGCGCTGCTGCTGCTTTACACGTAAAGGAGAAGCCTTTGTGCTGCTTTTCCAGTTGTTTATGACACTGTTTAATACAGTCATTAAAAATGCTTTATTCCCTATTTTCTCCCTCTTTATTCCAGAGCAAACAGGCCTGGACGCTGAGATTAACACTGGATTGCTCCTTTATCTGTATATATATATATATTTTTTTTCTTTTTAATTTAATTATATCTGTAAAAATATTGTGTCAACCTGAAATTACACGGTAATTAAATGATAATAGCCCCAGTCAATGAGTAATTATGTGAAGAAAAGGCGTGCTCTTCCAGAGCCTCCACTATGGGCCCCTGTGATATGACAAATGCACCGATGGAATATCAAAAAAAAAAAAAAAAAAAAAAAAAGGCTCAACTTTTGGGTAATTATAGGCACATCGCTAACATATTTGTGTGTGGGCAGATGAGAATATAAATGTGTTGTTCTGGCAGAGAGCAGCTCAGTGTAAAGTGTGAGAATCAATGGGTTTGTTGTCTCAAAAAAAAAATATATATATATATATATTTAAAATACCTTTAAAGAGCTGGTCTGAATGATTCCCTCTAAAATATTACACACTGAAACGAGCGCTCATTGATTCAGGATATTTTTAAGTTAATTAATCGGATTCTTTTTGATTAGTCGCCTAACTAACTGGAACAAAAATGCTAAGAAACAAATTATTTTTCAATTAACAGATAAAAATCCAAGTTTTTGATTTTCATTAAAACTCAACACAAAACTATCGGGAAACTATTTCAAATGGTGCTAATCAATATAGTCTTTGATAAGTGGATGATTATTTGACAAATCAATGGAGAAAAACTGTTTTTTAAGATCTATAAAAATGTAGAGCAGAGAAAATCTGTGTATTTTGAAGTATTAAAAAACGTCACATATTCTAATTCTAATGAACTTTTTTTTTAACGACAGAATGTGTGACGTGCATCAAGCTTTAAGATGTCTTGATTTTCAAAAAGATGCTATTTAAAGATCCGTAACTATGTTAAGACTAAAAAATAAATATTCTGATCCATGTTAGAACTGCAGTTAAATTAAATAGTTGTTTTTTTAAAACACGTCCCTCAGAGTTCTGACATGAAAGAGCTGATTATTAGTACAACAAATGTAACCATGTAAGGTGTATACGTGTGTGTGTGTGTTCGTGTGTGTGTGCGTGCGTTACCTGAGGAGACATATGCAGACCCGACAGCCTTGAGTGAGTCGACAAAAGCCAAACCTCTGCTTGCTGTCGATGTCAGTGAGCACAAAGGTAAAATTCTGGCCCACCTGACTCTGGTTAACTCTGCAAACAGATATGAGAACACACTCACGTTAGCAGATCACATCAGGGACTAATGGTATATATATAAATATATATGTATATATTTATATATATATATAATAAATCACAGTACAATCAGTTACAGAAACAGGTCTTCCATATCCTGCACATTTAAATATATATATAAAAAAAGAACCTAATTGTGCTGCAGCGTTGACAGAACATATGCAGATTTGACCAACAGTCCTGTCTCACCACGGTCTTAATCTCCAGTCAAACATTTCACATATATACTGTTTGAAAAAAAAAAAAAAAAACACACAAAAAAAAAACCCCCACTGTAGAAACCGTTTCAAACCCCAAATGTGAGTGGCTGAGAAACTCGGGGCACATCTGTACCACTAGATGGCAGCAGCTCAGCTTTGGTAAAAGTCCCATATCCAAGTACAGTCCTTCTGTTCCACCTCCTCCAGCCCCCGGGTTTTTACAATGGGAATTTTAACATGTCATTTTCCATGCTGCAAATAAGAGCCGTGGACTGGGGGAAAAATCCACACCTACGATTTCCAACAGTGGACTGAACATCGGGATCTAAAGTTTGTCCAGTCACAACAGAACATTACATTTTGTTGGGAGTTTTTTAGGCTTTTGGATGTGGTGCTGGGACGGAGAGGCAGAAAAGTCACTTTTAATCGGTACATTCCGTGTTTTTTTTTAATGAGACAAGTGTCAATAAGTGAAGGTAATTTAGCCGTTCATGTAACAAAACACACTGAATGGTTCGTTTTGTCTCTCTCTCTCTTTAGATTCATCCCCGTCTGTCAGTGGGAGGAGAGCTAAGTGAACATAATTTCGTTCACGTAAGTGTGTGTAAGAGTGTGTGTGTGTGTGTGTGAGGAAGGTGAAAGTGAAACGCAGTTCTTAAAAAAAAAAAAAAAAAAAAACAGAAGCAAAAGACAGAGAGGAATCGTTACCTTTCCACGTCAAAGGGAAAGCAGAACTTTGGTATCGTCTGAAGGACCTCCTGAGAAACCAGAACAGAGACACACACACACACACACACACACAGAGAGAGAGGGGGGGGCAGAGAGAGAGAGAGAGAGAGCGTTTTAGAGAAACTTATATCACAATAAAAAACAAACAACAAGCTCCCAGTTTCAATATAAAAATCTCTGGGGCTTCCAGCGAGTGCCTGCTCTCAGACGGCAGAACAGAACGAGGATTAATGTTCAACGCTGCTGATAGCAATCTGACAAAGGCTTCACATCCTAAACACTGCAGCCTAAACGCACTTAATCCAAATGAATGGGCTGGTGTAAACCACTTCATTTGGTGGACCGGAGTGTGGAAAGGGCTGGGGAGGGATCCTCGCTCCACAGCTTGAATAATTAGCAGTTAATAAGTTCATTGATTATCGGGTGCCAAGAGGAGATGAAGGAAGAGAGAGGAAGGAAGAAAGGAACAGAGAGAGAGAGAGGGAGGGAGGTGGGGAGGGGAGGGGGGGGGCATACAACACCCAGGCTATGGTGGCAGATTGTGATGACAATGGGCTAAGCAGCTCTGAGGGGTTAAGAGGTAAGAATGGGGGGGCAAGCCTTCAGGGCTTTACCTCCCAAACACCTCCCCTGTGTGTTTGGGGAATATGGGCAGTGGCCAGGTTCTGCATAGTCTTTAAGCAAGGTGGGAGAGGGGTGGGGGGCAGGTTTCCACCACCACCACCACCAGCAGCAGCAGCAGCAGCAGCAGCATATGGATTCAGAGAGGGAGCAGAGCACCATATGGGTGAGCCACTCCAGACCAGGCAGCTCCTCTGGTCTGTGGATCTGTGTGACCGGCCCAGAACAGGCGCCAGGCATTGGATCCATTTTACAGTCTCTCCCTCTCTCTCTCTCTCTCTCACCCCCAGTCCTGGACTAGCTCTGCCAAAGTCCCAGACTAATCCAGGCTACTGTCTGACTGTCTGTTTTCTCCACTCTGGCCTCTCTCACTGTCCAACGTTTTCTCCTTTCATTCCGATGCCAAACCTGGCCACGGAGTCCAGGGTCTGTCTTTTCATTTGACTGGAGATGACAGAGATGTGATAACACTGCTGCTGCTGCTGCTGCTGCTGCTGCTGCTGCTGCTCCACTATCTCATCGTGCGTCTGTCTCACTCTCCTCCCTCCCTCCCTCCCCCACAGGCGGTACTGGACGACAGGTTGGGTGTTTGCGGATGTCTGCTAGGCTAAATGTTGCCATGTGGAGCAGTCAATGTTTCCTCTTTTCTCATCCATCAAAACCTGATGGTGGAGTAGTAAAAAAAAGAAGTCATAAAAAGCGACAAAAGTAATCCTCCCAGTCACTGTTAATGGACGACCAGAAGTGTGTGTTTTTGGCCGGTTTGTCAGTGAGGATGACACATTTAAAGCTGGTGAGTTTTTTGCAAATATTTCAGGGAAAAAAAAGCCCCTAATGATCCTTTAAAAAAAAGAACACACTACTGCGATTAAACCTTCACACAGACGTCAGTGACTCGGGATCCAGCAGTGATGATCTAGAGAGTTCTTCAGGAGATCAGTGATTGGTCCAAACTGCCAACCGTCACATTTCCTTCTTTTCTTTGGCTCAAAAATTAAACTAAATTGGATTCAGTTAAACTCAATTTTCACTTTTTTTTTTTAACAGACGTCAATAGGAACTAAAGGGATTTTGGAATCTTCCCTGGTGGCGGGCTGTGGTACTACTACTATAATAACATACAGTATCAGACTCTATGCTTCACTGGGAGCATGTTTGCCAAAATATACATTAAATACATCCAGCAGGTGGCAGTAATGGAAGTAAGAGGATGCTAAGCTTATTAAAACAAAAACAAAAAACGTAAGGGAAAGGCAAGAAGGTGTGAGCGTTATAGAACAACATTAGCAGCTAGCTAGCTAGCTAGCATCTGAGCTTTGGGTTAGACTGACGATTGGAGGTTATTAATTTAAAACTTTTTGTTCTTGGCTTAAATAAATACAACTTTAATACATTTTTACATTCAATTGTAACTGAAAGTAACTAATGTAGCAAAAAAAAATAAAGTAGCTGTGCAGTTTTTGAAGATGATGATGATGATGATGATGATGTCATGGGACGTACAGTAGTTTGAACAGTTTGACATGACATCGTTGAAGGTGTTTACAATCCACGGCCATTTTTCAGTACGTTTAACTATAGAAATTGCTGCCAATATAGCGCCCCCTACAGGGAGGAAGGGAAAAGTGGCATGCTCTATGCAATCACTAGGCCAAAATGGTGTTATACGTTTTTTTAAATATTCATCAGTACATCGCCCCCTTCTGGACAAACAATCAGGCAAAAACCACAACAGTCTCCGTAAGAGTGTGTGTGTGTGTGTTTTCCTGCTGTCAGAACCTTCAATATGAGAACGTAGTTAAACACCTACAGTGTGTGTGTGTGTGTGTGTACTGTATATATATAATGTGTATGTGTGGGTGAGTTTAACTGGGCTATAATTCATAACATGCGGAAGAAGTACGAGAGGAGTGGGGGAGGCGGGGGGTGAGGCGAGGCGGG
>NC_024308.1:4887796-4888081 GCF_000523025.1 Cynoglossus semilaevis
GTGACTGCAGAATCAGTGATAAAATTGAGAACTCAACAAAGATGGAGAGCTGGATGGCAGCAGAGGTCTGTGTGTGTGTGTGTGTGTGTGTGTGTGCGTCTCACTGCGTGTGAGCCTGTAAAACTGTCACACATATCAGAGCTGCCATCGCTGTATGCGTTTGCTACTATTATTAACCACCATGAATGCACACCAATATGTTCCAGAGAGCCCTCCCTGCCGCACTGCATATGGCACACAAACCCAAACACACACACACACACACACACACACACACACACACAC
>NC_024308.1:4888092-4891292 GCF_000523025.1 Cynoglossus semilaevis
CAAATAAAAACATTTGACTTGCCAGATTTCAGAGCTGCTGCGGCCCCGCCCACATCAGGTAGCAGCGTTTGAGTGACAGCTGAGGGGCTTCAGAGACTCTGATCTCAGACAGGACCGAGGGGAAGTGATGCGTTTGTATGTGTATGATAATGTGTCACGGAGAAAAAGACGCACGTATACGGCACACACACAGATACAGGTGCAGGTATATTCAAACACCGAACATTATACAGAACCTCAGACGCACGCTGATAACAAACGCTTCGTGGAAATGTTCAATCTTTGGTCTTTCCTTCATCTGAGAAAGGGGACGACTTTTGGCACAGATTCTGTTTGAGTTTCTTAGAATTGTTTTCCACATGGTGTCTTTTTTTTTTTCTTTTTTTTTTCTCAATATTGCGTTAATGTTGTCAATAATTGCTCTATGATTTTTTTTTTTTTTTTCTTGAGGCAAATGACACATTTTTTGCTAAACTTTACAAATTACATTTAGGTAAGAACGAAGAGAGAGGAATTATTCCCAGGTGGGGAATTCCAGTTAAAAAATCTTCAATAAAGACAGAATGATAAAATTTGTATTAGTTTCTAACTGTAAGATGAGATCACACACACCCACACACACGTAGAACAAGTGTGTGGGAACACTGTGAAGACTCAGAGCTGATTGCTCCTCCTCAGATACTAAAACCTTCCATTAAATACGTACCATTTTCTCACCCTTCAATAATTAACTGCAGGGAAACTGCAGATAAGAACACGTTCAAACAGTAGAATCACAATAATACAAGAATCTGGTGAGGGATGTTCTACCAATCACAGTTTTACGTTACAATATTGGAAACAATAACCAAAAAATGTGATTCCACAAAACAACAAAACTTATGTTTCATCTATATTCATCTTTTACAATATTGGAAACAATAACCAAAAAATTTGAATCCACAAAACAAAAGTATTTACGTTTCATCTATATTCATCTCTTTTTTGGCATTTTCTATCAGTTATCTAAAACTTTCTCGTTCACTGATGTCACTAAACATTCTGTTAATAAACAAAAACTTCAGGTCCATTAGTGACACCTACAGGGCTAGAGTGTGTATGAGTGTCACCGATGGGCCAGAACGTGAGGAACTGAGAAGAAATAATAATAAATGCTTTATTGTGACTGTATATAATGACTGAGTTTCAGTTCTTTTTAACGTCTCGACTCTAGAATCACAGGTTTGGAGTCTTATTTCTCCAACGTGTAGCTTCGTTGTACATCGCCGACATCCTGAATCCCAACCAGGTCCAACAGTGTCCGTGCATCACTTGCATGCGTTGGACGCTAATTAGTTGACAGTAATTCCACTAGAGCGTGAACCGAGCGACGGTAGACAATATCCTTCCATTTTTCACACACTGGGCTCCTGACAGCCCGAACAGGAGAAACACTGAGTGACACAATGGCTGCTGCATAACTCAGGAGCAGAACTACAACCTGGGCTCTTATGATTTATTAGTTCAGTTTGATCGTCCTGGCAGGCCATTAATAATACACACTTAAATCGGGGGCCGCGTAAAAACTCTTCAAGGGCCACAATTGGCCCCCGGGCCATACAGAACACATCTGTCTTAGTCATACTGTATTTCATCCTGCAGGTACAGCAGTGTTCTGTTTGTGTCTTGGCTTTAAAGGTATATAATGCATCACTTCTGTCAACAAGGGATTTCCAATGAGAATTTTCCTACGTGTTTATTTGAAAATGGTCATTTTAGTTGGAATATTTTTTTTTGAGGGGGGGATTACAATGTCTCCCGTTGCAGGAGATTTACTTTCACCGGCCGCGGTTAAATGCTCTGATTTTCAGCCCTTTAAAATTATTTTTTTGATTATTAATTGGTGTAGAAAGTCTCTCAGAAAATTTGCTGATTTAGCAAAGTAGACGCAGAAACGTGAACGATTAAGAAATAACGGAAATCCCAGCTCATGGGTTCAGAGCAGTGAATATCCATCACTGTCAACACAGAGTACAGGCAATAATTCATGCGAGTGATGTGTGATGTTAAAATGCTGTTTTGCTCAAAGACGTAGAGTTTCAGGTAATGATATGTATCGGTTTCTCCTCCTTCAAAAAACCCTAAGAAAACCCTCTGTATTTCTGGAAAAAAAAATTTCTGATTGGACATAAAGTACCACCATTTTACCAAAGTAAAGCTGGTAAAATAAGTCGAGACAGTATCAAGTAATAATGTGCACTGGAAGATTTCCCGTCTGTTTCATTGATTTCCTTGTACGTAACTAGTGTTACTAGTAAATTGATCATTCAGAAACCTTAAAAATCAACGGGAGTCTTTCAGTTTTTAGTCTTTCGTGAGTTTTTAAAACCGGACGCTCCTTCCTGACACAACTGGAGCTGGAACGTGGGATAGGAGCCTCCCAGTGGCAGGCAGGAGTACTCTAGATTAATAACGACTAATAAACAACATGATTAATCATGATTAGTCAGGATGAATCATCCGTAATGATGATTAACCCCAAGGTAGACCGTGATTAATCCGATTTAACATTTTAGCCCCAGTTCTTCAACTGTTTACACCCTTCTCTGTTCCAGAACCTGTTTCACTTCACATCTACTATGAGAAACATTCTCGATACGCAAGTGAAACTTTTATATCTGGTTCAAAATGACTCCACTAAAGTTTTTTTTTTTTTGCAGATCCAAAAACGTAGATACTGCCGGCAGTGTCCGGGATCACAGTGAAGCAACTCCTATAACCTGGACTAAAATGATTGTGCATTTAAAAAATATATATATATATCACAGCGTAAGCCGTGGCTGTATCTGAAGCCAAAATGTAGGACAAAGACAGCAGCAGGTAGAGTCCAGAGCAGGGAGACGGCTCCACATCTTTATCTGCTCCTAACACTGGGTATAAATGAGTCTTTACTGCTGTTTCCACCGTCTTAGCTCTCCACCACTGGGCCATACCATGGGGACGCATAAACTGCAGTGGCACAATGGAGGTGTTCTTCCACTGTTTCTTCAAACAGCCAGAACCCACACACTCACACAGACACACACACTCACACACACTCGCACCAACACACCCACCCTGCTTGCCATTTTCTCAAGACAAAAGAAAAAGAGGCAGCTAATATATTTGCAGCTCATAGTGTGTGTGTGTGTGTGTGTGTGTGAGGGGGGTGGGGGGGGGGG
>NC_024308.1:4901178-4909461 GCF_000523025.1 Cynoglossus semilaevis
GGGGGGGGGCAGTCGGGGGCTGAGGCAGAAATCTGCTGCTGGGCTGGGCTTGGGCAGACACTGATGTATGTGTGCAGGTTTGTGTGTGTGTGCTGTTTGTGGTGAGTGGAGACAGGGGTATCACTCAGTGAGACAGAACGCTCTGGGTTCCCCCAGTGGATGATCCCTGCTATCGCTGCATCACAACATTACAGCAGCATCAGCGAGCTCTGCCAACATACCCCAGCAGAGCAGCAGCATTCAGCAGGGGAAGAGGAACTGACTCCGAGGAGGAGCAGGGGTTTTTTATCAACCTCTGCACTCTTTTTGGGGTTTTTTTTTTTAAAGGCTTAATCTTGATATTTATTCCAGCTTTACCCTGATTCCTCGACAAGTCATTGCAGCAGGTTAGGCTATATATATGGTTAAGGCTCGAGGGGGGGGCACCACAGGGACATGAAGACATGACAGATTATCCTGCGTGGGCTCAGCTCCACTGTTTCTAATACTCTACAGTTAAGGAAAAAGTAATTGTAACCTTGTTTTTTTTTTTGTAAGTATTCTGGAGCAGAACTGATTCTCAAAAACTGCACAAAAAACATACGAGGTTTGTTTTATTTTTTAGTTACAAAAAAAATTAATTTAGTGAAAACTGACCATTTTAACGTGTGTCATGACTGTTTCTAATTCAATACAATTATGGAAAAATATCTTTTACCTTTTTTTTTTTTTTACAGAGCCTTTGTTAGGATACCTAGACTATTTTATTTTTGCCTTATTTTGGGAATCATTTCTGTCCTTTTTCAAATTACGCTTTAACTAGGTTAGAGAACACACTTCTCCTATTCTTCTTTATTTTCCTGAAGCCACCACTTAATTCTAAGCAATGTGAAAGAGTCTGAGTCACTTGGGGTTGGACTTGCTAGCCGGCTGTGCTAAGTACATTTTAGCATATCTTGGGATATTTTTCTGAAACAAAAACAGTAGCCAAACAAAGCGACCCTGCTGAAACAGACGTTCATTGTTCCAAATGAGGGCAAACTATTTCACTTCAACAGAACTGCTACCTGGAAGTTACTGCTAGTCATTTGGTTTGTTTTTAGCTAAAAGCTAACTAGCCTAGCCTGCACTCTGTCCCTGTGAAACAGATCAACAGATGCTGAACCACAGCTGTCATGTCTGTGTTTTGGGGTCTGTCTTAACATGCACATTAACATCAACTTAACATATTTAAGCAAATGGATTTTTATATTTAGAAACATGATTTCATACAGTCACATCGTGGTCCTTGGCCTGTAACTTTTTGAAGACCCCTCCCCGACCCCACCCCTCATCCCGTCCACAGTATTTCACTCTAATCGCTGTGTTTCAGATTTGCTAACAGTAAACTTCCTTTCCCAGTCGTAGGAAAACCCTCTAGGCTCGTCTAATGAAATAATACATTTCCAGTCTGTTTCACTGTCTTCCAGGTTGGCGGTGCAAACCTTACACTGGTTTGGAGCAGAGATTTTTCTCGGTCTGGAACCTCACAGTCCATTTATGTGCAGGGCTCCAGTGTCTCTTTCTTTGACACTTTAATTCCAGGCTGTGCTAATTTATTCACTGGTGTCTCGGCAGTTAATCCCAGGCCCAGTGGACACGTCATTTAATAGTTTTCTTTCTGGATATATATATATATTTTACTCTTTCTTCTGTCTTTGGGCTTGTCATATAATAATGTTCTTGTATATAAAGTAAAGAAAAAGTCGGCTTCACAAATGTTTAAATACCAAATGCAGGAAGGAAACACTCTTAATATATTTCCAAAAAAAAAAAAAAAAGAAATGTTCGCTAACTTAACACTTTCAACTTCCCCTTTTTTCTGCTTTCATTTTTACTAGCAGCATAAAATGCACTGTATGGTGAAAATCAAGTGCAGCAGACGTGTTCATGTGAAGTCTCTAATGCACTTTACTTTACTCAGCACCAGACATGTCATTTTATTTTGGGTGTGAACCTCATGAGCTATGTTCACTTTACCATATGCTGCCAAACGATAGGAAGGAGGGGAAAAAATGTTGGACGAAAGGTGTAGTTAGGATGGCGCAAAGGGGGCATAAAGTAATAAAATATGGGGGAGAGAAAGAGGGAGGAGAGGAGGATGGAGGGGGGGGGCAGAAAGACTGACAAGAGTGAATATCTCAAGGAAGGGAGGGAGGGAGCGAGAAGACATTCAGTGATGGACAGAGGAGCGGAGGAAGGGAGGGAGGGAGGGAAGGCAGGGAGGGAGGGAGGGAAGGCGGGAGGCAGCTCAGTTCAAGCCCCCTCTCTTCCCCCGTGCAGTGAGGAATCCTCCCTGGAGGGACTCAGACTTTAAGCCTGCCCTGCTTTATATTCCCCTGGATACTGCAGCCAGATCAATCTGGCTATAGCTACCCACTGTAACTCCACCTCGTTCAGAGCTGCCCCGCTCCCACAGCCCTGTACACAGGCTGCAGTTGGAGGAGGAGTGGAGGATGGTGTCGGGCAAATTTGTAAAAGCACCACTGGTACGAAAATATTGGAAGCAGATTTTTTCTTTTTTTTTTTTTGCATGTGCCGCCCCATTACTACAATTCACATGCACTTTACATTACTGTCGGCGTCTATGTTTCTGAATGTGTGTTTTCCCCCCACAATCCATCACGGTGTACATTGTATCTGCCTTTATTTGTGTTTTTTTTTTTTTTTTTTTCATGTCGCGGGTTAATTTATTATTTCCTGGTAGTGCAATTCTGGGAGCAGACTGATCTGGAAAGCCTGCACTACATTAGCGCACAGAAAAACACAATTCACGTTAATGCGCACAAGATGTTAACTGAAAGGAATTACCTACGTCCAGCTCAGTCTTCGCAAGAACATTTTTATAGCATCTGGAAATGAATGGATTTCAATTACAGCCAGGAAGCCGGCGGTAAAACGGCTTATATTAGGAAGAAATTTTAGAATTTAGTTTCGCGTTTACCTCTCAGTATTTTAGCTCTGAATGTCTGTTTGAATCTGGATTTTTTTTCTTGAATGTAAAATATTTTCTACCCGGTGACTGTTTTTATAGTTTTATAGATTTTTTATATATATGTATACATAGTAGGATTTTTCACTCAAAGTCTTCGTTTGCACTGTTTTCCTGTCTAGCTTTGTTAGTTTTACTGCTACTGTTGTTTTCTGTCTTGCACAGCTGACTCCAGGACATACTTTTACCTTTATTTAATATAAAGGAATGAATAAATTAGGAATCCCCCTGAGATTCAGGACATCTTTGCCAAAGGGGGGGGCAGAGGAGTCCGGACCACGACAGCAGGACAATAGTTCCACATTAAAAACACAAGTTAAACCAGACCATCTCGACCATATAATCTTCTCTAGTCTCCTCCATTCTCACAGCTAAACACAGTTCAACCCACAGTTTTGCGCCGACAGCAGCATCATGACACAGAGAGTACAGTACGGAGGCTGATTATTACAGGAGCTTTGATTGAACTAATTACATACTATCATGTGTTGTTTGTCTCACAAGAAGAAGGTCAGTGGTTCGAGTTACTGCCTTGGACAGATGGTCTTTCAGTGTTACGTTTGAATGTTTTCCCATTTTCTCCGAGTACTCCGGTTTCCTCCCACAGTCCAAACGGTGCAGTTTGAGGTTTAGGTTAATTGGCCACTCTAAATTGACCGCAGGTGTGAATGACAGCTGTACCCCACCTTCACCCACTGTCAGCTGGGACTGGCTCCAAACCCTGACAGAATAGAGCGGTACACGAAAGAAGATGAAAATGTGATCATGATTTATTACGACCACCTCTGGTCCCAGGACGGGACTGGTTACGTTCTCAAAAACTACTTTTTTTCTGGAGTGTTAGATCTTCCAAAATGGTAGAAACAAAATTAATGTCTGCACTACACCATAGTGTCGCTGTCTTCTTTTACAGAATTTCCAAGTTTTGGCCCAAATTTTTGGCCCAAAACACGTCCGCTGAGTCTATCACTGTGTATAAATACAACACGTCCGCTGAGTCGGTCTGAGGCTCAATCTTACTGTGTATAAATACATTTTTTGGAAGTATTTTGCTGCTTAAATGAAAGTTGCTTTTTAGTCTTTAGAATTGCTTAAAATAAACCACAACAAAGAACACAAAAATCATTAAGAAAATTAAATTAAAACATACAGGATTGGATTTATCTACTTGCTAAAATGTCTTATTCGTTGGGACTATTGAACTTAAGGAGGGAAATTTCAAAATTAAAAAAATTAAAAATATTTTTTGTCACTGTGAAATGAAGAACAAATTCTATAATTCTAACAGTTAGGGAGTTAAACGTATTTCAGACAACCAGGAAAACAAGTGAACAACTGGTCAGATCATAATCGCTCATTTCAACTACATCACAATTTTCTGTGGAAAATTAAAGGCCACTGACTATTTATTATTATTATTCACTTCTATAATATGAACACAGTTAATCAGTAAATCTCTGCTCTGGTATTTTTAATGTTTTATTCCTCTAAGGTTCCAGAAGAGTTTTTTTTTTTTTCTAGAGCTCTGATTGGTGCAGAACCGTCCACCACAGTATGGCAGTGGTCTGCAGCAGGATCAGACCGTGGACGTCCACTCCACCAAGTATAATGACATCGTCATCAGGCCTACAAACACACCAGTGCTGGAAACCACAGTGTCTCCACTCACCCTTTCTTCCCCTCGTCCCCCCGCGGGCTCCCGTGCCCTCTTCATCCCCTCCCCCCTCCTGTCCCCCCCCCCCATCCCCCACTCGCCGTCCTCTTTCACCTCCCTCTCAAACCCCCTGTCGTCATCTTAGCTTCCCCCCTTCCCGCACACCCCACCTTTTCCTCACCCTTACCAACACCCCTTGTCCCCCCTTTCGCCCCCCTTTTCCCAATTAGTGTGTCTGTGTGCAGCTACCCAGCCGATCTCTGCCCATCCTGCCGGTGCTGGTTCGCTCACCCAGCCCCTCTGGCGAACATGACAAAGAGAGATCCTCAGTATTCAAACAGACACTCTGCTTTCAAATGCCGAATGGCAGGGTCGACCTGGGTGCAGCTTTAAGCAAAATATTCAAATTCGGAGCCTTTCTTTTTTAAGAATTTGCATGGATATGCATTCATTTGCAATGTGTAAAGGCACAAGGACAGCTGAGCCTGGATTTGAGGGAGAGAGGGGAATAAAATAAATAATGCACAATAAAAATGTATGATGGCATGAAAACTTGATTGGAGGAGACTGGTGGAATAACACCGAGCCAACAATTGGTAAAAACAGAAAATGGGAAACATGTGAGGGAGTACAGCTAACTGTTATCAGCACATTCACTGGAAAAAAAAAGGAGCTGAGTTTGAGTGTGATCTATGTCACGGTAAACAACAACTTTATCACAACTTCCTGTGTCTCTGGTTATCTCCAAACTGCACCAGATACCCAAAGGTCACCGGACGCCATACACGCAGCTATGAGAGACAGTCTGACACGCCAATTTACACACACACACACACACACACACACACACACACAGAATTCTCTTCAGACCTTCTTACAGAGCAATTATTAATATCTAGTCGGTCATTTATTTCCACTTTTATATCAGATGTTAATGACAAAAATACATACAAATGCATTTTATTCTGTTTTTTAAAAGTAATTGAAACTTGATACATGACAGACCATAATATGAGACAAAGGTAGGGTTTATTATTATGGTCTTAAAACACAGCAGCGATAATAGGTTTCACTGTATAAGAAGTCGTTGCCTCCTGTTCTACCTCGGTCTTTGATCGCTCACAGTTTCCTCTTTTGCCTCTCTATTCTGTACCAGAGGTTTTGTACAGTTGACATAGAGGATCTGGACTGCAGGCAGGACGGTCAAAGGTCGACTTCATGTGTAAATGCTTTTATAATTTGTGTGGAATTCCTAGCGAGATCCTGCCTAATACATATGCAAATTCCTAACGCCACAGCTAACGATGCTCCCATCATACCATCACAGACGTGTCGGTCTGAACCGTCTAGAGTTGGACAGGGTTTGTCCTCCAAAGGACAAGGTGTAATGTGGACTGGTCTGACATCAGAACCTGTCCCGTGTCTATCCATTCATCACAGTCCTTTAATCTCCTACCCTGATCAAGTGTCGAGCGACGACGCACACGACCAGTCAGAGACAATTAACCCTTTTACCGCCACTCGACTCGTGAGACTTAACTCTGTCTTTTTGGTCCCTTATGGACACAGACTTAACTCTGTCTTTTTGGTCCCTTTTTGTCATACATATGGTCCAAGCCTTAATGGTCTAGTGGGTCTACTGGTATCTTCGTCCTTCCACATACAGGAAGGGGTCCAAGCCTTAATGGTCTAGTGGGTCCACTGGTATCTTTGTCCTTCTGCATACAGAGCTGCACAGGTTTATGTTAATTGACCAACTACAAACTTTTTAGTTTTTGTTGTATTTTCTTTGGAGACGTGTGAACTTTTCTGAAACTTTAGTTTGTTAATCGAGTCAGACAGAAGTCAATTAAGGCTGTAGAACGAAGGAAAGGAAGGCACGGAGTGAAACACAGGTGGTTTTCTGGTGATTATGCTGTTTGGTGACAGTCTCTCTAATGGCAGCTGAAGAGTGACATTAATAATCAAGAAACGACTGTTTTTCCAAAGGCTCAGGAAAAATAAAATGGGATAATATTAATGCCCGCGGTATGGTAATACTGACATAAAATAAGTGTCATTTTTTTTTCCACTAAGACTGCGAGTCTCGGTGGATGCTGAGGTCAACTACAACTCCACTGGCACTGCTATTTTATTTCTCGAAAATATATGTGGAAAGTATAATAGGCCTGGACCTGAATGTGAAGAGAAAAATAAAATGGGTGTGTTTTTAACCTCCAGTACCTCAGCACAGGGTCTGAATAAAACCCTTAACTGTGCAAATTCCACTATAGAGGAGGCATCGGCTGAAAGGACAAGCAGTTTCTATTCCTCTGGGACGCACCAAAGAGGAGACTAAAATATGTTTCTCCATTCTTTTAAGGTAAACACAGCCGCACTTCTTTATTCATTTAATTAAGCATTTTATTTAGGAAAAAAAAAAGGCACAGGAGATTTATTTGCCGTCACGTCGGAGACCAAAGAATATTAATCCTAGTATTAAATAATCTATATTAAACACTTCTGCTTCTGGAGGATGTTTACCAGCTCACTACATCTTCATAAACAATACCATTATTTCCTGTGCTTCTGAAATAAATGCAGCAGTGCCAGCTACTGAACAGCGTTGCGTTGGCCACTTTATAAAAACTGCTTCACAAAAGGAAAAGTACAAATCTTTAAAACGCATTTTGGCTGCGCTAATGTGCTACAGAAACGATCGTATCAACGACAAAAATCACTATCAATTTACCAAAAGACTTTGGAAGAAAACTGTGTATAGTAGAAAAAATGTAGGACCCTGCTTTAGAGAGCGACCCTTATGTTTGTTGATGGGCAATAAAATGATAACTCTTGATTGGTTGGGGTTTTTTTTCAGTATTAATAACTCTTGATTGGTTGGGTTTTTTTTCAGTATTTCAGTATTTCAGTATAAGTTTTGTAGAGAGAGTGGACACATTTTATAATTAAAATATTCCATAAAGTGCCAAATGTGCATAGGGTATATTAGTACATATACATATATACACATATATGTACATATATAAATATATATATACATATGTAAATATATACACATATATACCTATATATGTATACAAATATTTAAATATATATACATATATCTACATTTACATATATAGATATGTAAATAGATTTACATCTCTATAGATTTGTATATATGTATATATATTTCATCACATCACCATCTCCATCTGTTGAAAACGCAGGTTAAAAAAGAAGCAGATGCATCATGTGAGGGAATAAGACAAAGGGAGAAACAGAAATGAGAGAAAAAGAGTGACAGATTGAAACAGGGGAGACAGAAACGAAAGCCAGATTTAGAGCTGGGATTAAAAAAGAAAAAAAGTACAGCATATAGTGAGGAAAAGAAGCAGAAGAACAATGGGCAAAAGCACAGGCTCCTCTGGCCGCTGCAGACCTCAGACCCTGCAGAGATTCCTTTCATTAGGCTTTAATAGTATGCTGCCGGCTTGCCATTCTGACCTGCGCTCTGTGCCGGTAATAAGAACGGCCTTCAGAGCTGGACCAAAGCACCAGAGCTACTCAATCACTCAATTCCCAGGGGGGGGGGGTGGGGGGGGGGCAGGGGGTGGGAGGGGGCGATGCAGAGACGTGG
>NC_024308.1:4909555-4917580 GCF_000523025.1 Cynoglossus semilaevis
GGGAGGAGGGAAAGGGGGAGGATCATCTTTCTGGGAAGGCTTTTTTTAAATCTTCACTCCACAAGTTTCTGTTTCCACTGACCCTTCTGACGCAACGTGTCTCAGGTGAGGGAGGTTATTTTGGTTGACAACAGTCCCACGTTACCAGAGCTTTCTGTAAGAGGGGCTGAAGGTGGCAGACTAATCTTCAGGCCTCTTCAAGCTCATGACAACACCTGACACATGTACATGTCCTTGTACTTATATATACATTGGCCACCTCTATAGTCCTGAGGAAAAAAAAAATACGGCACCATGAGAGGAGAGGACATTATCTGATCTGTACTCGACGGCACAAGGTGCAATGTAAAAATGTAAAAAATAGAATTTATTTAAAAAAAAAGTGTTTTGCATTATCTTATGTGGTTTAATTTAAGACATTGTGATCCAATATGGCGGACTAGACGGAAGAAGACCAGCAGTCAGTGTGAATGAAAAAATAAAAAAATACACTATTTAATTTTTATATATTCCAAATCACTTCTGGCTGCTCAAATTACCAGGTGTTACCAGAGCAAATGATGTGCATATGTGACCTGGCACAGTTTTCACACCAAACACACTCTCCAATTATCAGGGTTCAGTCACGCACCTGGACTCAAACCTGGGTCACATGACGGGATGTCCAAACACCCAATGAGCAAAAGGCACGTCGTTTACACCGAGCCACTCACAGACCATCAAAGTAGGAACCAAGAAGAGTGGAATCAAGAGTTGGCCAAATGGTAAAATACTCAACGGCCTGTACTTATATATATAAAGATTGTATATATGTATATATAAAATACGTCAAATATATATATATATATATATACAGTATATATATACAGTATATATATACAGTATATATATACAGTATATATATACAGTATATATATACAGTATATATATACTCTATATGTATATATACTGTATATATATACTGTATATATATATATATATATATATATACAGTATATATATACTCTATATGTATATATACTGTATATATATATATATATATATACAGTATAGTACTTCTCTAGTACTGTTGACCATATGTATATATACTGTATATACAGGTTTTTTCCATCTTCCTCCTGTCAGTGAGGATGCCAACACACAGGATAACCTAGTCACTGAGAGTTCACTTCACACTACAGGTTTTTTCCATCTTCCTCCTGTCAGTGAGGATGCCAACACACAGGATAACCTAGTCTGGGAGTCTGGAATTGAACCCACAACCCTCCTTGGTCTAAACAAATCAATGGTCGTAAAATAAGACAACAGAGAAGAGGTTTAACCAGAACGTTTTAGGGCTAAATGTATCAGATCATCTTTGGCTCGGCCAAACTGGTGAAGAAACACAGGAAATAATCAACACAGAGGGAATAAAATGACAAAGCCAAATATTCAAGCTTCACCTTCTATTTGTTCACACCGGACTTTGAAACTCGTCTTCTGATATAAACCCCTGCCTCTCTCTGTTAACTGGTGGTCAAAGGACATATCTGAGGTTGGGCTGCACTAACAGCAGCCTCTGCTGGAGCGTCCAACCAGAACCACTGACAGTGGAGAGACAAACTCGGACCCTGGCGCTACAACTTTTTACCTCGGACTAAAATTCCTTAAAAAAGCGAATTCAAAAATGTTGATCCTGTAAAAACCGTATAACAAACCGTCAATTATCAGCCGTTAACGAGTCGGGGCCAAAACCAGGTTCCACTGACAATGGTCCGAACGTGGTCTTTTGGAGCGTGCTCATTTATTTCTCGTGGATGTATTTATGTGCTGGGGCGAGGGGCCATACTGCTCGGAGGATAAGTATGTGGAGTCAACAATAACAGTGTGCATTATTCCAGTGCCTGTCCTGCTGATGTCCTCTCTACATATCACAGATGGACTCAGACAGGGGAGAGCGGCAGTATGATGCTTCTGCCGAGAATCTTCCACTGAATATATTACCATGTGATAGGGGGAGATGTCTCAACAGAGGGAATACGAACTGGCGCTCTCTCTCTCACACACACACACATACATGCACGCACACATCGACACACTTGTAGTGTTGGTCCAAGAGAGCAGCATATGCCCCAAACATACAAGCATGGGCTTCATTAATGAAGTGCCAGGAGGAGAGGGATAGTGAGAGAGAGAGAGAGGGAGAGAGAGGGAGAGAGAGAGAGGGGGAGAGAGAGAGAGGGAGAGAGAGGGAGAGAATATGTCTGTGTGTGTGTGTGTGTTACACACACAAAGCAGCCAGGGGGGATTTCCTTCTTAAAGCTTTCAGCTCCCACTGGGCTCAGCTCCACTGTATGAAGCCTGATGTGGGCCTGCCTCTAACCCCTCCCCCACCCCCACACACACACACTCACATACAGTCAGACGCACGCACACACACAAAGAAAGTATACATCCAGCCCAGCAGGGGAAGCAGCGCTGCAGCTCTGCAGCTCCTCCACATTTGGCCGCGGCCGTCTCACTGACAGATGTACATGGAACCTAGCAGAGAGGGTCGGGTCATCGCAGCGGCCTCCTCTTCCTCCTTCTCCTTCTCCGGCAGCAGCCTCCTGCCATCACTCCCTCCTTAAACACAACAGCCCATTTGTTCTGCCGTCGCTGCTCTCCGCTCGTCTCTGCTGGTTGTGCCACGCATGTGGTGGTCGAGGCGAAATGAGAGCCAATTCGTTATGTGTGATAGCTCCGTTGGCAAAAGCAGTGTGTGGTGTGAAGTCTGGCATCTGATACCGTAAATACGAGCCGCCCGGCTGACAGGGAAAACCTGTTTCTTCCGCGGCAGCAGCTAAGGGGTTTGGCAACCAGCTAACATATATTATATATATATATATATATATATATAGATATATGTGTGTACGTTTGAGAGCATATGGACTGGAATGTCACACACTGCCAGTCTGCATATGCTAAACCCTAACAAAGACTCTGACAAATAGATGATGTATTAAAGATCTTTATCAGTCAACAGGACATGAGCCAAACATGTTCTACCAGGTGGAACTGTGTTCCTCTTCCTCATCTGTTTTTTCTCAGTTCCTTAAAAAAAAGCCACCGGTTACAGTAAAAAGATTAGCGCTGCGTTTAAAACTCTCGTATCAGCCTAGATTGAGATCTCGTTCTTGATATTAAAAGTTTCATATGAAGAGTCACAGAAACAGTGAGAGTTTCAAATCTGAAACGAAACCAGAAATCATCGCGTTAAGTAGTGAAGGAGTATACATATATATACACACATCAGAGGTTATATATATATATGTATATATATATGTATGTATATATATATATATATATATATATGCAAAAATACTGCAATATGTAGGTTTTGATATTGTTCATGACCCATGGCAGGACCTTGGTAGACACCTGAAGGATCACAAACCTCATGTTGAAAACCTTGAAAAAAGTGAAAGTTAAGCTGTACATGAATCCATGCAGATCACCTTCACACATATGACACCTGGTCAGAGCTCAGTGCTGTAAAGAGAAGCCACAAGTCTGTTGTACTTTACAACAACTCAGACCTAACGTCAGTTGTATCAACGCAATTTTCAGCAACCGCATGAACCTTGAAGGTCACAGCAGGGTTAGAGAGCAGTGTCCAAAAGAACATGGTGGAGTGAGTGAAGGAAGAACTTTAATGGAACTACAAACAGCCCTTACATTAACCTGATCCATGAACTACATCAGAGACAGTGAGGTCAGAGCTGGGTCTCTACATCAGAGATGGAACTCACAGATGAACCTCCCAAACTCCCAAATCAGTCTGAACAAAGACGGCACTGAAGCAGGAAGAAGATCTGATCGTTTGAAGAGTCAGGACACGACAAGATTGTGTCCCAACTGAGGACGAGGAAGATGGTAAGACCAGAAGATGACATGGACGGAGCAAAAAGATGCCAGACACTGTAGATACCCATGGAAAAAAAACTGCGGTTTGTCCAAATCGAACATCTGTGATACATTTATTACAGAGGGAAAAAATGTTTTTAATTTCAATATGGTTTACTGCAAAAAATGAAACAAAAAAAATGCCCTGATTTTTAGGATGTGTGCAACAACTGTGGCCGAATCTGCTCCTGTCCACCTACAGCTTGTGAAAGTCAGGCCCTTTTCTCCACCTCTGAATGTTTTTTTTTTTTTTAGACCAGTCACTGGCCGATACTGGAGAGATGTGAGCAACGGGGCGTAAAAATGAATGTCCTGCTCTTCCCTTCCCTTCCCTTCCCTTCTCTCACCACCGGACCTCTTCTCCCAGGAAGCGAGCCCAGAGGTCAGAGCAATCAGGACCCATGAGCAACAAAGGGCCCTAGTTAGGCGCCCAGCTCAGTGCCCAAGCAAAAGGCCAGCTTAGTGGGGCGAGAATGTCCATTAGGCAAGACCCCTGGAGGACCCCAGGGACCCGCTGGTGAAAAGGGTTAGAAGGAAGAATAAAAACACCCTCAACCCAGACACACACACACACACACGCTCAAAGACATACACAGATCATATGAGGCCTTGTTTGACACTGCTGTCAGGGTGCAGTGAAGGGGAAAGACGAGAACCTGTGTCACACCGAGACATCACACACACACACAACACACACACACAACCACATTTAGGCCCGTATCTCTCCACACACATAAACAACAAGGGGAATGAATTTCCATCTTTTTCATGTCTGACTTCCCTACCCCTTGCCGCTCGCTGTTACAGCTTTATATTACCGGGCTGCAGCAGCAGCAGCAGCAGCAGCAGCAGCAGCACACAGGGCTGACAAAATGCTCACCACACAACATCTCTACTTTTTCTGTCTCTCTGTCACCGATCCTTTTGGAAGATGGGTGGGGAAGACGCCTTTGTCCTTGTGAGAAGCCTGTAGTCTGACAAAGACGCTGCGTATATTCCTGTCCAAAGTGTCTCCCTTTGTCAAATGTTTCACCGTGTCGCGTCACCGTGTCGTTGAGAATTTTCCTCCCGTTCGACGATTTTGAGGTATTTTACATCTTAAATTGTCCCTTTGACAAAAAGAGGAACACTGGAAATCTAAACAAATTATTAATCCCTGCTTCTTTTTTTTTTAATATATTTCTGTTTTGACAACACCCGTTCTTTTCCCCTCATTTTTATATATAACTCCACCTGAACCTGTCAGATACTTTCAGACAAAAAAACAACTTTAATTTAATGTTTTCTTTCCGTCTTTTCTATTTGGTC
The DNA here is from genome assembly GCF_000523025.1 of Cynoglossus semilaevis. NCBI lineage: Eukaryota > Metazoa > Chordata > Actinopteri > Pleuronectiformes > Cynoglossidae > Cynoglossus > Cynoglossus semilaevis. The sequence goes on from NC_024308.1 coordinate 4,914,788, forward strand.
TTACGGGACGACAAACGTCTGTTTTTGGTTTCATTCAAAAGCTCTTCACGTCCACCCTGGCTTCTTCACGTTTGAACCACTATTTCAGCCAGTCAAGGTCAACACTGGTCTGCTTCAGGACTGAAACCAGCAGTCATGTCCCCTGGTCCTGGTCCTCTACAGTAAGTCAATCCCTCAGACCACTGCTCCCTCTGCCACACACCTGACCTCTGAAAAAAAAAAAAAAAACCCCAGCCAGCCACATCCAACCAATCACAGTCACGGCAACATCCAAAGTTGCCAGGGTGGAACTCTCAAGAGACTCTGTCTTTGTGTTTGTCCGTGCTTCTTTTACTCGATGACAAAATCAGACTTGACTCCTCTAACGTAACATTGGCCATAAGTTCTGGCAGGCTGACAGAGGCGCCACATACACAAAGTGGGCACGTACGTCACACAATATTTGTACTTGGCACCTAAAGGGTGGAGGCAGCTGATGCTGCAGGAACATACCTCTTTGTTGAAGGGTTAGATCACGCTACAATGATCCAAAAGTCTAGGAGTGCGGCATTACAAAACAGGAAACGTGTATTATTGGAAATATTTAAATGTGTTCATACTTAGCTTAAGGCACAGTAATAGAAATCTGCTCATATATTTGCTGTACTTGCATGTCTGATTTCCCGTAGGCTGATGAATGTCTTTAAGACCTGCCAATCTCCAACAACAGAGGCATGATGGAAAAATATAAAATGCAAAGATACCTGCTCATCAAAGCCGCACGGTGGTCCAGAAAATGGAATCAATAAAAACAGAGGGGAAAGAGCACGTAGCTATATTTTTCACAGCACACATCCTGGAATTCATTTAATATTGCAAATTAAAAATGCGTGGCGTTGCATGATCTGGTATCAAAGCTCCGATTTTTTCTTTTTGGATCGAATCACAGCTACTGTAGCCTTGGCATAAATGAAACACAGCATATCATGTGGTCAGTTTGATGCAGAACGCAGTAGGAATTTCAAAACGTGCAGAGTAGCCATGGAGAATTAACATCAACCTAATTCAACCGAGAATAAAAAATAAAAAAAAAAAATTTAAAAAAACGTTGCAGTAAATGCATCAATAATTTAAGGTTTCTTTTATCTCTCTTTGGATTTTCATGCTGCCACTGCAGTTTGGGTGTGATTTCCTGTTTCCTGTAACGGTGGCTCGTGCGAAGAAACAGCAGATGGGGTTCTTGGAAAAGAAGAAGATTAATAATCTAGCAGGGAGTAAGATTTGCGACAGAGGAGATGGAGAGATGATGTGACACAGGCCAAATTGGCAAGAAAGCCAAGGCAGAAGAGACGAGACTGGAAGACTGTGAGAGAAAACAAACTGTGAAAAGTTTGGAGGACCAGGAGCATGTGGGCAACGACGACGAGGAGCCAGGACGAAGACCAACCTCCACTGACAGTGTGTGCATTAGACGGGGAGGAGACTCTTTGTTGACAACTAATAATAATAATAATAATAATTAAACTGACCGTCAGATATCCACTCGTGATCATTACTCACAGATCAGGTCTTGTTTAGTACTAAGAAAAACAGACCTGGAACCTGGAACCTGCAGATGAGTCTAGAACAGACCTGGGCTTCGGCCAAATCCAAACCTTTATACTGTTCTCTCTCCATCCGGCCCAGGTGAGATTGTTGTCAAATATTTAGTAATTAACTACAGCATCTAATGTAAAAGGTGCCCAAAATAAAAGGGCTTTTATTTTGAAGGCTTCATTTCTAAATTAATGAGCTACCAGGGAGAATGTGTGTAGAGATAATCATCGTCTCGTCACAGTTATAAGAAAGTGACTGTCCTTGTACGGCATCCAGTCAGAGAACGTATTTATTCTCACACCATTAAGTGTTAGAACTCTGGAGACTGTTGCTCATCCTATTATTCTTTGTTGTTGGGTTGTTTTTTTTTTTCATGAGTAAAAATGGAAACTAAAGATTCTTAGCTACGGCTACAGCATTGGTCCAGCAGGTCACATGACCGACTGACGAGACATTCGCATGAATAAGAAGTGTTTCTTAGAAAACACTGGTAAAATATTTAGAAAAAATCCTTTAAAGAGCATTTAAAAAAAATAAAATATGCATAAATAAGATAATTAATTTAATTAATTTAAATTGCTTCAATGCAAATAAGGGTTTAAAAATAATTTTAAAGCATTTCTAAATGTAAAGAAGTCGACTTTAATTTTCTTGCATCTGTTAATTTTGCTCTTTTGATCACCTTTTCTACAAAAACATGGCTAACACAGACGCTAACTGGTGGAATCATTTCCTGCTTGTTTGTGTGCACTTATGTGTGTGTTTGTGTGTGTGTGTGTCTTCACACAACTTTGGGATGAGATGTGAGAGGAAACGGACAGATTTCCATCTGTCTGCTCCATTTGTGACAAAAAAGGAAAAAAAAAAAAAGGAAAAAAAAAATGTCTTCTTCTTGTGATTCAAATATATGCTCTGGCCTCCTCTCTCTCCCTCTCTCTCTCCCTCTCTCCTTCTCTTCCATCTCTCCATCCAAGTGGCATCTGCAGATGACCAGGGCATCAAGAGTCTCATCATAAGGAGGAAGAGAGACCCAGAGAGAGAGAGAGAGAGAGAGGGAGCAAGCGCCTCTCGCTTCACATTTCCCTAGCACCACCCCGGCGTGCCAGCCAGCCTGCAGTCTGTTCTCCTTTGAGCTTTCTATTCTACCACAGAAGAGAAAAAAAAAATCAATTCATATTTCCATAATCCACACTACTGTCTGTCTTCATGTCTTGCCCC
>NC_024308.1:4917739-4945363 GCF_000523025.1 Cynoglossus semilaevis
CGCCTTGCCTCTCTGTCTCTTTCTCTCTCCCCTGGGGTAGAATAACCCCTCCACCCCGATCCTTACGGCCTACAAATGTCATAGCGCTGAGCAACAATAACGGCCCGAACAAAAGGGGGCCTTGCTCTGAGCTCTGTGCCCCTCCGCGGAGACTGTTGGCTGCTGCTGCCATATGCCGGCCAGCTCGGGCCACAGAAAGAGACAGAGACTGTGGCTACAGAGGACTCCAGCCTACGGGCCCACAAAGGAGTAAAGAAGGCCTAATCCTGGTAATGAGGCCCGTGAATACAGCCTTTATGTATATGGGGGAAAGGGCCAACCCCTCTGTACACAGGATGCTAACTCGCCATCTTAAGGGCCATCTTATCCATACAAACAATCTGGCCGACAACAGAATTAAACATAAGTAAGATCCTTTTTTTTGGGGAGGCTAAAGAGAGGAGACAAGCTGGATTAGAAGGATGAGACGAGCCCGTGTCAACATATGTGCTGTGTTTACAGCCCCCCCACCCCATTTCCCCCACTCTGACTCTGACTCTCTGTAGATCCAGTTTTTTCTTTTTCTTTCCCCCACTTCTCTTCCTTCACCGCTACTTCCTGTGCCTACCTCTGCAGGTCTGTAATTTTGTGCTCACACTCTCATTCCCTCACTCCCTGCACCACTTACTCTGATAGCCTGCTCTGGTTCTTGTGGGGCAGGCAGACTTGCGCCTGGAGCGTCTCTTTTACAAGCCCGTTTATTCCTCAAAGTGGATCAGAGAGACAGGAGCGCGGTTTAAACCCACCGCCTCGGCTGCCGTGTTTAGAAATCGTTAGCCTACGCTCACATATTGTTGTCTTCCTCTCAATTTCCCCTCTTTCACTTGTCCATCTCGGCGCCTCGCTCGCTGCCGACTCGTTGCGGTTGTGTGTCCAACGTTTGTCAAACCAAACAGTCGGTGAAGGAAAACACACGCAACGGGCGCCAGCAGCAGGAGTCAGAGAATCATCACCAGGATGATGACCATACAGTTCAAGTTGGATTCTGTTAGTGGTGTGGGACAAAGTGTGTGTGTGGGGGGGGGGGGTTATCATTGTAAAGGTCTAATAATCTGATCAGGTCATTCATGAGCGGCTCAGATAAGTGCTGGGTGAGTGGCACTTAATTATAGTGATTATATTTAGGGTGTGTTCAAACATGTGCTTCACTCCTGGTTCACACAGATACACCGACAACTAATGTGTTTATATACACACACACACACTCTCTCTCTCTCTCTCACACACACACACACAGAGGTGAGATACAAGACTATGATCAACAGCTGATGAAAAACATTAATGATGTCAGCGATGATGTCACCTCCATGGTGGTCCCAATGCAACGTTTATTCCAATTTATTTCAATGGGGCGGAGTCACTCAGGATACCAGACACCTGTCCTGTGTATTTTTAATCTCTAATCTCTAATCTGTAATCTCAGTGACGTGACTTCTGTCTTTGGCTAAATTATGTTTTTGTACAGCAAATACTGAAGAATTACCACAACATGTCTTGTCTTTGTCCATGTTTGTTTGTTGACGTTTGTTACTTGTTTTGTGGGACCAGTTGCCCTGACGGGGCAGAAACCTCAACTCTCCGGTCAAACTCAGTTCCAAAGTTTGACCAGAGGTTGGGTCATGTTATAACTAAGCCTCTGTTTGTTTGTTACCGTGTGGTGCGTGACTGTGACTGTGATGCCAGCGCCGACACACAACTATGGCAGTGTGTTAACAAACACTGCTGAAGTTGACGTTTTTAGGTTGAATTTTAGCTGATGCTGTCGTAAAGTGGAAACGGGAGCAAACCGGCCGAGAGACAATGAGACTGAAAGGAAAAAGATAATACAGGGGAGCGGGGGTTGGGTTGGGTGGGGTGGGAGGGGGAGGGGGGGGGGGTAACAGAGGTGTGTATTCCTGTCACGGCTGCATGATAATTACTGATTCGTCTGTTATTGAAGACCTGCTCACCACTTTTCATTAGCGGCCAGCAGACATGCAATGAGACTGGGAGAGAGAGAGAGGGAGAGAGAACAGGTACGGGTGAGGAGGAGCAGCGTGGTGGTGGTGGTGGTGTTAGGTGTGGTGGGAGGTTACCACAGGATGGCAGGGTGAGCGGGGGCATTAGAAAAGCAAGTGGGAAGAGAGAGAAGGAGAAGGTGGATGGTGGGAGAATGAGAGAGAGAGATTTGGAAGGAGAGGGTGAGAGAGGGAGGGAGGGAGGGAGAGAGAGAGTAGCATGAGTGTGTTCCAACCTGGTCTGTGTGGTCCTGGGGGAAGCTCCACAGCACGGTAGGATCTAGAGGTAATTGACAGACAGCATTAATCAGCTGGTGAGAAACACATCGTCTTCGCGAGCTGCCTCAGAACACATACATATTAATGAGCCGGGTGGGGGCAAGGGTGGCTTGAATCTGTGTGCGCACACACACACACACACACACACATATGCACACACAGATGCATACACACAGCAGTGCAACACTGCAAGATGAGCGTGTGTGTGTGCGCGCTGTAAATATGCAAATCCATATTCTCTGTGTAGATATGAGCGCTTATATTACACCAAATCATGCACATTTACAAAATCATATCTGCACAGAGTGGAGTTTATTCCCTTAATTACTTCACATGGATACAAACCTGGACACTTTGGATTTAAAAGGCAGAGATTAGTGGAGATATTAAGATAGAAAAAGTCATATCTATGCGGCAAAGAATTCTTTTTTTTTTTTTTTTTTTTTTTAAATCAGTAAATCAGTAAGTGTGACTCACTGAGTCATCACAAGCATCAATGGTTGGAGGGTGTGAGAGTCGTCTCTATTTCAGGACGGTTATTTCAGATTGACCAATCAGAGTAAGACTTCAACGTAACATCAGGTAATTTCCTGAGTTCTAGTGAAATGTATGTTCTCATTTCAAATGACCTCAGTCTGAACCCACGTTCCTGCTCTGGACCGTTGAACGACGTTGACCCAGACATGTGGGCGTCCTTTAACCTTTCCTTATTCTACAAACATCAACGTTTCTGCACCAAAGAAGGAGATGATTTTTTTTTTTGGTAAACGTCTTATAATATCGTCATGATCTGTCACAGTTCACTGAAAAAATAAATCACAAATTTGTCCCACATTTAATTCTTTTTTTTAAATATATTTCTTCTGTTGCTTTACGCAGACCTCACAGGTGTTTCATAGTTAAAAATATATTGTAGCACTTTGGGGTGAGACGAGCTGGGGGAGGGGGGATTTCCCAGATCTTTGTTGTTTGTCAGAAATGTTGCACCTTAAGTCAGAACCGTCGCTCTCTTCATTTCCTCTGCATTTATTGTGACTAAAGTTGCTGTAAAATAAAGAATAAAGCCATAAAGGTGTGATGAAAGTTTTTTTTTCACACTTTTTTTTTTTTAAATCAGAAGGCACTGTAATGGTGCATCAGGATTGAGTGACATTAAAGCAAAGTGAATTACAATTATTTCAAGGTAATGAACTTTCGTTGGTTCACCACAAGGCAGCGCACATCAAACTTTCTTAGAAAAAAAACAAAAAACACAAGACAATCTTCTTTGACTTGTATGAGGTGGTTGATAGGAAGCAGCAGCAGCAGCAGCAGCAGCAGCAGCAGCATCAGCAGCAGCAGCAGCAGCGTCCACAGCTTGAACACAGGGTCGTCTGGTAAACACGGTGTCCACCGCTCCAAGGTCACACCGTGACCTCAGCAGCAGCGTCCACGTTCCGAGGAGACGAGTATTCACAAGCCGGGTTGACGGTCAAATAAAGGCCCGCGGGCTGATGAACACGCCAGACCTCTGCCTCCACACGACCAGCTGAGAGGAAGTGAGCGAGCAGCAAAGCTTTACGCAGCAGAAACTCTCCAGTCAAATGTCGAGCACACGCAGATGACGATCTTTTAACAAGTCCTTCTTTTGGTCCCTAATCCTGTCTGGTTCACGTGGACCAAAGCACCAGTGAAAGTCAGCAGCAGAGAGGACCGTGGTGAATGGGATAGGCAGTAACCCACACTGTGTGGAGAAGCACGAGGGGATTTGAATGTATGAACGCATGACAGGACGCAGCAGCATCCATGATGACTTACATAATCCTGTTGGATCATTTCATGGGCCCCTTCTTCAAAGAGTAGTGAAAAAAGGGCACCCGATCTCACAGCTTTAAACCACAAATCCAACAACCCCCCCTCGTCACCCCATCGCCCCCGTCCACCACAGTTTGGCCCATTTTATGCTTATTTGCTGGGTGAGAGGATGGGAACCACGGTTTGACAACGATCCAGGACAGAGAGTTACAGGAGACAATGTGACTAGTTTCTTGTTTCTAGTAACTGGTACATCATAGAGGACAGAAGTGGAAGTGCACACAGGTCACGTGATCACAGTTAACAAGTAAAAATAATATTTGAGAATCCTGCAATCTATCTGCAGTCAAACTCAAACGTATCTGACTTGGTTCAGCTCAACCTTCCAGTTCCCTGTCATCTGTAGAAGAAGACAGCGACAAGATGTTGTTTGGAGGTGATCATACAAGCAAAGGTTCCAATAAATTATTAAGAGAGTCTTGTTCTATCATTCAGACTTATGTACAGTACGTGACTTCTGACTTACGGCCAAAATCAAGTTACACTGCCCCCCCGTACCGCCATTGCTAGCCAGTTTGAACAGCGTAACTTTGCATCGCTGCCTTACTTCAGTCAAATCTATCGAACAATCCATTAGGTATTAAAATATTGAGATCTATTCACCGGATTAATTTATTTGCAAGTAGATTTCACACACACACACACACGTCTCACAATATTTGTAGACACAGCAAATTAGACAACAATCGACTTTTGGAAAATGTGACAGAAGCTTGAATTACTAATTAAACCTGTCAGGGAGCTTGTCATTGCTTTCTTCACACCACGATGAAAATTTAATCATATTACCTCATACTTCCTAAAAATAAAAAAATAAACAGATTTATATTTGTCATCCTCTCGTCCTCTTCCTCCTCGCTGCACTTTTCCTCCAGTTTTAACAGCCTCTCTTCTCCTTCATCTCATCCCCCCTTCTTTATTTTTTTTTTCCTTGCTCTCTCGTGTCCTTACACCCCTCCCCTTCCCTACAGACGTGGTGGGTGTGTGGTGGACAGGAGAGGGAGGCAGAAGAGGGAGTAAGGGCTGTAAGTTGAAGGTTACAGAGGTGAGGAGGACCCCTGCTGCTCCGCCAGGGGACACAAATGTCACCATGACAGATCCTGTGCTGCTTAATCCAGCCTCCCTTTAACAAACACACACACACACACACACACACACACACAATCAGAGTGTGATAGTGAACAGAAATATAATTGAATTCATGACTGAATCACGGTGAGAACATTTTCTTTCTTTTTTTTTCTGCTGCTTCTGAAGACACAGACTTTAAAATCACAAATTTCTCACATGTTAAAAAAAAAAAGTCTGGTTTTCTTGCAAAGACAAAAGTAAAGCCTCTATCTTGTTTTTCATTTTAATGTGAAATTCTAACTTGGAATTCAACTACTAAGTCGCTAATGTTGCAAATCCTGCTGTAAATGAAGTGATTGTTGTCCAACACCATCACAGGTCTGGAGCTATTGTTTATTCCAGTATCTACTATTGAAAAAAATGATATTTAATGACAAATAATGGTCATAAATGAACAGTAATGTATAATGGAAAATGCATGTTTTATTTTGATATTCATTGTACTCTTTCTGAACATGTTTATTTTGTATTTTCATATATATCTTACGTGTGTGTGTTTTGTGTTATTTAATCAAACTTTTCCTTCGACCCAGGGTTGTGTTTCATTGTTGTTATACCTGTATAATGATCATAATGATGATAAAAAAAAAAAAAACTGCCAAAGATGCGCAAATATGTTACTCAACCAACAGCCCTTACGTCAAAAATATTTCCACCTAAACCTTCAAGAAGTCACTTTTCTAAAACAGACGGAGACAAGGCCTGGTGTCAAACACACAACAACAACAACACACTCCTTTAGTTGACCTGTTCAAACCCATCGACCAACCATCCTCCTTCCACTGGTCATGTGACCAGCAGCCTACTTCACAGCTCTCCAACAAACAATATATACAGTATATTTATCTGAACGTGTGCAAACACTATTTCTTACAGTTGTTAAAATCCATCAAGAGCTACGTCAAAAAAAAAAAAAAAAGATACAAAACCAGCTCATGTGATGTGTCAGTGGCAACGGCTAAAAGTGACAAGGGACAAAGAAACCTATGGAATATTTCACCCCCCCTCCCCTTCACCCCCCGTGAGGCGTAAACAGATCAGTGGGTGAGAATTGAATTGAAATCACCTACACACACAGTCAGATTCCTCCGTTCACACTTCATGAAATGAAAGAGGGTAAAAGTGGCGCCCTTAAGCCAAGAACGCTAGTCGGTTTGTTGGAACATGAACGCAGGACTGTGTGTTCTTACAAATGTATGCATGTTTACAGGTACACGGCGAGCTTTTAGGAGAGGTTGGGTTTTTTTTTTTTCCTTTCTGTACAGTAACATGTCTATTGATCCCAAGGGCTTCGAGTGTGGCTGACCTTTAACGGTAAGGACGGGGGCAACAAGAAAGCAGCCCAGACCCGTGACACAGATCCTGGGTAAGGGGGGGAGAGGGGCAGGGGCGGTAGTCGAGATGGTCAAAAATCAATGTTTGGGGTATTCCTAAGACACCTGTCTTTTCATGTCTGAGGAGGAAGAACGAGCGAGGAGAACGGAGGGTTAATAGGTGAAGGGTGCTGGAAACTGAGCGCGGGGCAACGGGGAAGGTGTGGGAGGAGGAAGAGGGAGGGGAGGCGAGGCGGGACGAGGCGGGGCGAGGCGAGGCGAGGGAGAGAAAAAGATGGATGCCTCCGAGTGGGAGGCAGACCTCTTCTCCCTCAACTGACGCTATTCCTTCTTACCTACTGAGGAGGATGAATCACTGTAATGGGATTAAACAGAATAAATTAGCCCGGTACTACGTGTGCACCGAAAAATGAAAGAAAACAATAAATTATAATAAAACCCACGCCCGCTCTCGGTTCTTTCTTTTTTTCTTTTTGTTTGTTTTTTTTTTCTTTTTTTTTTTTGCATGAATCCATTTGGTGGCACTTCCAAGTAGGCCAAAAAACGAGAAACACTGGTATCTTCATCTTGGCAAAAAAAAATCAAAAATAAATCTGTGCTTCTTGGGATTTCTGAGCAGGCTAAAAGGAGGCTGTTGGCAGAGAATGTCATTCCTAATGCTGCCCTAATGCTGCTGGCTTCAAGAGAAAAAGTTGGCGTACAGCACTCGTGTGTCAGAAACCACACACACACACACACACACACACTGCCCAAAGCTGCAGCGAAACTTATTTAACTTTAAGCCATTTTGTCACTAACCTAGAAAAGTAGAACCCAACTTACATACCGACTAACTTTGAATGATGCAAAGTTGTATCAAAAATAACTGGCTGTGGGGGGAGAAGATAAAAAAAAAAAAGCGCCTACAATAAACATGACATTCAACCACAGAGCAGAGTGCACCGTGGGAGTACGGGGGCTTTCTATAGGAGCGCCTAACAGCTGTACAACAGTGGCCTGAGCGTCTGATTCTGCCTTTAAAACTGAGAGAGACTTCAGTACAAAAAAAATAAAAAAATAAAATAAAATATAAAAAAAAAAGCCTAACCCTAAATCCAGTGTGAATACACATTTAGATGAAAGAGTCTAGTTTATAATTCTCTATACTGTGTGAATCAAACACAGACTTAGAGCCCTCATGGCCATCCACTCTTCTAAAGGAATCAAAAATGCACTTTTTTTTTCTCCACCTTATTCCATGAGCCACTGAATGTGTGTTGTGAGTGAATAGGGGGCCTGTTTGTTAAGAGAGGCCAAATCCCATATGGTGAACAGCAGCTCCTCTGGTGAGAAGAGAGGCTGTGAAAGCCACCGGCAGACCCTCGCCTCCATCCGTGCTCCGGAGATGAAGGGATGTAGCGCCTTCCTCTGCTTGTTCCTCCTTTCTCTCGCTCCCTTTGCCTCCTCTCCTCCTTCTTTCTTGGCCAGGGGTTAAACTGCTGCACTCTAACCCTCCTTGGCAGTGATTTCATTCACTCCGTTTCTCTCACTCACTCCCTCTCATCTCGCAGAGAGAGATTTATTTCACAGTATGTAGTGGATTAGGCCCCCTCGTATGCCCCTGGACAAAAGCATTGTTTTAGCGCTAGCCTGTTTGCTGTGATGGGAGGAAGCTACCGCTACTAACCATCCACAATACGACCATTGTGGACACAGGGCTGGAAGGAGCCTGCCTCCGAGGCCGTCTAGACTTTGAGCCTGGGCTGACTGAAGAAACAGAGGGAGAAAATCCCATCAGGCAGTGGAGTGAAAGTTAACTAAGGTAACCTGCTGTGAACCTGATGAAGATGTCAAGCCAACATATGGCCAAAAATGTCTATTGTCAGAACAAGGAGCTTTCACAACATACCCTCCCTCTGAGGGGAGGGCATGACGGAGGAGGAGGAGGAGATGAGGTGTGGCTAAAGAAAACTGAGTGTATGGGGGGGGCGGGGGGGGGCAGGGCTGGACAACCTAAGGGAAGGAATAACTGTGGTGGTCATCGTTTTACTTCTGGATCAGTGGCTTTATTCTGGCCAGGAGGAGGCCCAACCTCTCCGCTCACAATTAAAGGGGTAAGCAGATTAACTGGCGTCTTTCAAAGGCCAGAAGAAAGAAAAACACACTCACAGACGTTTAAAACTTCTTTTTTTTTTTTTTTTTTTTTTTTCCCCCCATGTGCCTGTCAAGTCGGAGACAGCACCCTGCAAATAGCATTACATTTCATGCTGATTTAGTGAGCACAGGTTTCCAGAAAGAGAAAGTTGGTGGACGATGATATGGTCCTTAAGTGTACTGATGTTTGATTTGTCACACTGTGTAATAAACTAGGGATTGGGACTGGAGGGAGTAAAGACAGATCAATGAAGGCCATTGTGTACCTGGAATAAATGAATGGAGGTTCATGCTGAAGTGAGCCCAGCCCCTGGTTAACAAAGCTATGGGAAAGTGGCCGTTGAAGTGACGGCGATTTCAAAAATAAATGACTGTGTCATCTGCAAAAGATGACTGACACGATTGTCAAATGAACCGCCATGGGGACTGTAGTCCGACTAATGTTGTTGAAGTTTGGAAATCAACTCGACACTGTCACAGATGCACAGTAATAACAAAAATCCACAAACTCTACGAGGCCAAATTTTAATTGAATTGAACGATTGTTGGTGCTGATTAATTATGATTGTTTGTAATGATGATGATTAGTCGAGATTAATTCACAGGCACCCTGTGATTAAAAAGATTAAGACGTTTAATTGTTTGACAGCTGTAATTAATAGCCTTCAACTCTTTTCAGGACAGGGAATGAAAAGCCCCCCCCAGGCCCCCCTCCCCGACCAGCCCTGATGAATTGTTTAATGTTAAGCTGGGACTAAACTGCCAAGTTAAAAACTACCCTGTTGAAAAAAAAATGTTGATGGGTTTTTAAAATGTCTGAACCTGTGGAATAAACTATGGGAAAATGGTGTAATCCAATATTACATTTTAGGACCCACCTACAGTATCATTGTAACCCACCCAGAGTTTGCGACCCCCCCGTTGAAGACTTCTACTCAGACAGATATTCTAAGTAAAATAACCTTTCTGACGTAGATCACGTCTGTTTGAAATGCCTGGATTCAAAGAGCACTGATAAAACTTGATTCCACTGCTTCTGTGAGAACTAAAACATTTTAAAAAAAAAGAAAACAATCGACGCTTACCTCCCTAGTTAAAAAGAAATCAACTGACAGGCTTTACACGTAAGAGATGTTGGCCTGGGGGATTTATGAGACACTTCTACGTCTGCATCGGAAGAAGGTAAACAAAAACCTCACTGCAAGATTTAGAGTTAGAAAAAAAAAAAAGCTGTATGCCGATGATGTGACCCTATTAACGCCACATTAGTTGTTCTGTCTTCTCAACGATGAGAAAAAATTCTTCAGATGGATAAGCAGCAGAGAGAAAGAGTGAGAAAGAAAAAAAAAGGAGGTGGAGGGAAACACAGGAGGAGAGAAGCCAGCACTGATACTGTCTCCAGGCTAGTTGGGATGCAACCCAATTTCACAGCTTCACGAGTGAGTGGCACAGCATATGGATGCAACCTTTGTGACAGCCTCTGTGTATCACAACATATCAGCGCTGATATTCCCAGTCAGCTTCCATACTGGTCCAACATTATGTCAAACAACAGCTCCGCATGAGTGAACCTCCAACACAGGAGAGTGTTAGCCCCTTCACGTGAACAGAGGAGAACCAGTGTCTTCTAACGGAGACTGTGCTTTATCTGTCCCGAACATCGTGCAGCAACTTGTCCAGGAATTTGAAATCCCAGATTTTATATGGCTGGTTTGTTTGTTTGCTGGGTGAAGGTGAAACAAACAGGTAGACACGGGAAACGGCGTCTCCGTCACAAGTTTGTCCGACAATTTAAAAAAAGAAAAAAAAAAGGACTTCATCACACAAGTCTTCCATATGGTTTTACCAGCTGTCTTTTTCGAAAAACATCTCTCAAAGTCATACTACATTACATCTTTCACTGAGCTAATGTGCATAAAAAGACGTAAGTGTAGCCTACAGTATACGAACAGTAGAACCAAGTTTATCAAGTACGATATTTTTTCTTTTAACCCTCAACTCTGGGGAAAACGTGGAACTTTTTGACACCAAATTTATTCCTCGGCAAAGGCCTATTTTTTATGTTTACACACCGTTATCGAAATGCTGCTGTCAAAAAGAAAAAGAAAAAAAAAGAAGTGACAGATTTTTGGTGAGGTCTCGTGTGACAGAATTGGCACTTTGGCCTGACGGCTGTGACAAAATTTCGCTTTTTTTTTTTTTCTTTCTCTCCCCCCGGATGCAAAACTTGAGAAAGTTTCCCAAATCTGAAGATCAGGTCATTGTCAGTCAGTTACACATGCTCGGAAGCAAGTTCCCTTTTCTCGTCTTTGAGGTGGTGGTTGCAGCATCAGAGAAAACACTGTGTAGCAGCAGCAGCAGCTCCTTGAGGTGTGGAGAGGATCGATCTCGGTTAATGTCACATGGCACAGCACCCAGAGGCAGCCGTGTGGTGCCGATGACAGTGCAAAGCCTTGCCTTTGGCGGCTACATGCTCGCTGCTGCAGAGCTGTGATTTGAAGTTCACATGCAAAGGCTGACAGACAGACAGACAGACAGACAGCTCTCAGTCAAGACGTCAGACACGGAGTGAGTCAGCCCATCCTTCCACGGGCCTGACAATTCATCTGTTTCTCTTAAAAGCATACAAACATATTCACGTAAGGATCTCCGTGCCCTGCCGAGCTGATGGGGAAAATCCAATACCAAAAATAAACTGTACTAACAAAACAATACCAAACAAAAACAGTAAACACACCCCGTAATTCAACCCACGATACAGTCGAAAAATATATGATGTTGGAGAACGGAGAATTTACTGCTGTATTTGAGAATGTTGCACTTGATTCATATTTACATTTCAACCGTTCATACAATTTTGTGTTTTAAATAATTAATTTTATTAAAATAATTAATTCAGTTCTTGAAGTTTTGAAGCAAAAGCCTTCAAGGGGGCGCTGTAAAAAATGTTTGGAGACCACTGTATAATTGTTTAGGTTTATGAGGCCCCACTGCATGTACTGTATATTGATGGAGAGTCAGATTTAATATTTCAGTTCAACAAATGTTAAATTATGTACAACCCTAATTACAGACACACTTCTTACGAACAAAGGCCAAAAATGACCATTTTAACTGGACATTCGTGACGGTTGTCAAAGATCTTTTCCCACTCCCACTTTCTCCCCACGATATCAAACAAATGAGACACTCTGTGCTTTTTATTTATATTCTCTATATTTTATACTTCATAGGAGTCCGTAGGAAGATTTAAAAGGAGATGAGTAAAGCCTAGCTTTGTTGTGTGTCCCTGTCTGTCTATGTCTGTCTGCTTTCAGTAAACAAAGAATTTAGAGGCTTAAAAAAAACGGTGATATGCAGTGATAAATAGTCTGAGACGTTCACACAGGCATCAGGATCGGCCTATATTTTCAGTCAAGAAAAATAGGACACAACCCAAATTAAGGGACAGTAGTGGCAACACGCATGTAAAGCATCACCGTCACCATAATTGTGTGGTGTTGGGCAACATGGCAGCAGCACTGGGTGGAGAGACGTAGCCTCGGGGCAGAGTTGTTGACATGTAAATAGGGATGGGACGGGAGCTGAAATGACAGCGCAGACTGTGGACCACGAGTCTGGCTGAAGATAGGTGTAAAGGACAAGAGTCGGAATGTCAAAGAACCCATAGTGGAATCACGGTAATGGGCCGGCTGATGTACTTAATTGATAGACAAACAAATACAGTTCTGTTGCTCTAGATAAAAACTACGGGACAGAATGATTTTAATGACGACAGTTCATTAGATCAGTCGTAGAGACGTATTATCTCACTTCCTCTGCTTTGTTTTTTTTTTCTAACTTGTCTGCAAATGTGGTCTACAGAAGACCAGGGAAACTCCAAGCTGCACTTTTACATGTGTACCTGACTTGGGTTCGTTAATTATTGCCTGCCTTTCACTTTACATAACGACTTGTGTGTCATTAACTCTGCAGAAGAGCATTTGCAATTTTAAAACAACACAGTATAGACTCCAAAGTAGTGATGTCATCCTCATGTTGATGCTGTATCTGTTTCTGATTTTTTTTAAATACGTTTTTTTTGTTAATTATTATTGACAGCTGTAAAACAATACAACAAATTACTAATTAGTGACTGCAGTGTCATCACAATAATCCAGTCACTGCCTCTCCAGCTCATGACACAGTCACAGTGACTAAAGTCAACACATTTAAATCTGCGTTTCAGACCAATATCTAATTTGGCCGACTTTGAGCAGATTAGCATCACTGAAGCTACATTGAAGCCGCAGCAGCGCTAATCCCGATCATTTGTGAGCCAAACTAGGCCACATTGGTATTAAACGCCTAAGAACCAGCCAATCATTGTTCTTTGACTCAGAATAATTGGTTGCATGTGTTTGTGTGTGTGCGTGTGTGTGTGTTTGCTAGTACATGCTAATGCCATCTGCTGCGCTACACAAATACGCTAAATCCTCGGTAATCAATTGTCATGAAGTGCTAAAAAAAAAAAGGAGCTTTTAGCTGCGATTTGATGGAGATGGAAGTGAAATTTGGAGGGACATTTCCTCACCCATTCTTCATACTGTACAATCCTACAGCTTTTCACTGCAGAACGCTAAGCAGTCACGGGGGAATAAGAGCATCTTCCGGCTGACAGAGATGTATAGTCGACGCACACAAACAACAACAACAACAAGAAGCCACCACCAACATCAGTTCTTAAACAACAACAACAACGAGAAGCCACCACCAACATCAGTTCTTTGCGGTGAGGGTCTGGAGTGTGATGAGAGTCTTTTGCATTCATCAGAAATGTCTCATTTTAAATCATTTATCTGGTCTCTGCGTTTCCCCACTTGTTTGTGTAGGAGAGGCTTCGTCTTACAGCAGTCGGCGAGCGCCGCTGCCTAGAAGTCTTTCCCATGTTCTCTCCATCTGGAAGCATTAGTGAATTCAGACGAGCCTCCTGCAGCTCCCACAGCTTCTGTGTCACCTTCCCATGCTGAGCCACACACAATGATACAGCCACAGAGGTATACTGTATATACACGGGCACACAGTACAGGATTAATCATAAAGCTGTTAATGCACCGTTGGAGAAAGAACTGGTTTCCTCAGTACGATTATGAAAACCACCAGAGAAGGAACAGGTGAAAAAGGCCTCTTTTTATAAATGACATAATGGTTTGTCAGTCATATGGCACTGGCATGAAGCATTGATCGTTCATAGCTTAAACTATGTCACCTCTTATCACAGGGATGGTAATTAATACGTCACCTCTTATCGCAGGGATGGCAGTTAATGAGAATATACTAATTCTGGTCAATTATGGAAATCACATATAATTTATATTCCTTAACCCTAGATTCCAATTTTGGAAAAAGTACCAGAAAACTAAAAATAGTACCTAAAAATACTTTAAGTTTATGGAGTTCTATGGCACCTGTTAATTGTTTTTGAACCAATTTTTTTTTTTGTGGTAACATGACGGTACCACATCATTATTGGGTCCCAAATTGAGTGGTTTGCTCGTCATAGGGTGCATGGAACTATGAGGGGGAGTTGCGCCAAGAGAAATTAATATTTAACTTAATGTTTTACTATTTGTCCTACAGGTTCAGTTGAGTTTTGAAGGCAGGTGCTGGGGATCAGGTCTGGGAACCATCACTGCACAGTGTGTGATGCTAAGATCTAAAAGTGTTTCTGGCTAAATAATAACAATAGTGACACAAAATATCAGAAAAGGTCAATCATTGTGGCCAAAACATCCAAATACCTACATCCTTCAAGGTTTGTCAAACCAAACCATTTATTTTTCCAAACAAAAAGTCAAAAGAAATCAAAGATATATCTTTATATCTTCAACTCTAAAAATCTAAAAATCCAACCTGATTTACAGCCTGTTATTCATTAGTTTCACTCGCAAGGATAAAAAATTGTTTATAAGGAGCTGTTGAAGAAAAGGCAGACATTTTCCGACCCTCGTGGAAGGTCACATGGCACCGCAACACGTTCCTTCTCTTCTCTCTGTTGTTCCTCTGTCCCCGTCACAGCAAGTGAGAGTCAGAAGGAGGAAGTGAGAAGTTTTGCACCTTGATTGAGACTGTGCGAACAATGTGTGAGAACCACGAAAACGTTGACATGCAGAAAGAAGCACAGGTAGCAGGTGATGTGACACGAGGGTGAGAGCATGTATGTGTGAAAGAGGCAGATGTTCCTGGACAGAAAGGCTGATTCCTGTGGCTTTCAAACAACAGACAGGCTGGGGTGACGCACGAGGGCAGCACTTTTCCTCCACCCGAGAAGCTGCAGCCCGAGCCAGGAAGAAGCATGGCCATTACAAGGCTGCTGAATAGATGAGTGGCCACAAGTAGGGAGTTACAAATGACTCCAGACTTGGACAAAGGAGCGAGGCTGGAGAGCAACAAGAGGAGCGTTCCAAGTGACCGGCCAACTCTGTGGCTTGGTCTGCCTAAATGAAAAAAAAAAATCTGATCTGAAGAGTTAGCGAATAAGTAGAAAGTTCTAACACTAATATAAAAGAAATACATTTATATAAGTTTATTTTTTTATAAACAACAAAGCTATTTCTCTACGAAGCTTCCACAGAATTTCTTCTTTTGTAAAATTCTGCAGGAGAAATCTTTGGCAACTGGGAGACCACAAAAAAAAAATGGAGCGATATTAAAACCTGATGCAGGACTATAACGGTCTGGATAAACAATTTATGTCAGCTGAGTTTAAAAATGTTTCACTGTTGACGGTTGAAAACCCGATCAAAAGAGATAAAGATAGAATGATAGAAGATGTCGTAGCTCTTCGAGACGCCGATTTAAATCTTCCTAAAGAATTATTTTGCTCTACAATACACTTGAAACCTTGTAAGAGTTTAAGAGAAGAAAAAAAAAGTTACACATCCCACCCTGAGAAACTTGGTCCCTGGTGTTGCGTCCTTTCATTTTCAAACCCTCAGGCTAATATCCCGAGTGTTTAGTCAAATCTTCAGACTAATTCAAAGAGACAACTGCACAGCCTTTTGTTGAGAGGTTTGGATTTCTGCTGACTCAAGCCAAGAGAAAAGAACGTCCGTGATAAACGCACTGCAGTTTCGCTACGAGTCCACAGCAAATGTGACTCAGCTGTGGTCAGAGAAGAGCTTCCAGGTGTCTGTCAGCAGAGAGCAGCCAAGAAAAGACAGGGATGACTGTAAATATTTAATGTTGACACATTCTTAACAGTTGGAGTTCTGTTTAATGCTGCAGTTGTGTGACCCCTCCCAACCCCCCCCACCCCCCCCACCNNTCCAGACTGGATGCTTGTCAGTACATTTAAACATTTAACAGGCTGTTTAATAACTATACATTCAGATACATCCAGTCCACTGGGATCAATGCTGCATAAATATTTAATTTACTACCTAAGCAATTTATGTTCATGGTTTGCTTGTACACAATGTACACTACAAGTACTTACCTTATGATATATTATTCATACAATCATAAAAGTTGCTTCTGATCTACGGACAAGACAATGTCTTAACGCTCACTGCTCCAGTTTGGTGGACAAAGTTCAAAGTCTCGGTTTTAACTACATGCACAGACAAAAAGAACCACCAAACATCCACCGAGCAGGAACTAAAATACGCCCACATAAAAAGCCAGAGACCGATAACATAAAGTTAAAAAAAAAAAAAAAGAAAAACCTGTTGAGATTACATCAGGCTTTCTCCAGAATCTAGAGTTGCTGAGGTGTGTGAAGTAGCTCACTTCTCGCCGAGTTAATAAAAAACTAAAATTACAACGTGTGATGATGACAGCAGCAAAAGTCCCTGCAGCAATCTGCTGCTTGATGCACGTTCGCAAAAAGTTGCTTTGTCTGAAAGTTCGCAGTTAAAGGTTTACCTTTTACTGTAGTCAACGAGGAGCAATCTCACCCGCTTCCAACACGCCTTACCTTGTGATTTATAAATTCTATCATGTTGGAGGCGCTTCATTATACAGATCCCTTTATGGCTAAAACCTGGGTCTGTGGATCAAACGTGGCCCCGTAGGCCGTTTGAGAAGACAAGGTGAGAGGGGGTTTTCTCCGTCTCTGCAGTCATTAGGGAAGTCAAATGGGCTTCGTCAATGCCTCGCTGAGGAAACGCCACACAGGCTCGGACAACACCTGACTCTTTGAAAAAGAGCCAATTTAGCAGAGTCATACGGGTGAGACAGAAGAGAAAAGCAGACGGGTGTGAGATAAACAAAGTGTGAGACCCTGGGGTCCTCTCAGGAGTGTGAGTGGAGGAGTGTGGCCTCTCTAATGGCCAATCAACACCCTCCTTGTTGCCATGGCATCTGTTAGTGCTCCAATGGCCTCCCCGTCTGAGTGCGAGCCTTGAACTCCACACACAGCCAACATCCAATCAGACAGCAGAGACGGCAGCACTCGGGTCAAAGAGCAATTCTGACATTTTTTAGAATGTCAACGTTTAACCTTTTCCAAAAGTTGGTCGTTGGGTTGGTGGCGGTGTTTAACGGCGGTTGGCATCCTGCTCCGCCGACACGAAGGGTGGAGATGGTAAGATGTGAGAGCCAGAGTGGGTGGGTGGGGGGAGGAGGGGGGGATCACAGTGGTGTTGGAGAAGGCTACAGCAGGGAAGGAGGCAGATTGATAATAACTAAGGAACAGCAGGTGACACCGTGAAACCTCCTGAAGTCTCTGTGAAAATGTTCCGAGGATTCAGAACACGAGTAACTTTTCATAATTGGACAAAGAGAAGCTGTAAGGCCACATAAATCCACAGATATATATTTGTGTCTACTGCGCTCTCCGGTTTAATGGCTGTCTGAAGCCATCTAAAAACCATGGGTGGTATTCAGCAAGGAAAATAGCTCACAAAGCTAACCATCCCGGAAAAGACCAGGGCTCGATTTGAAACCAAAAACCCTCGTCCTGTGAGGCATCATTACTGACACAGCTGCCCCTATTGAGGGCTTTTTTAACCATAAATTGTTCCCCTAATTGGAGCATGAATGTTGCAGTAAAATTGATATGCTTATCTATTAAGTTTATTGCTTTGTTACAGGGAACAATCTGGCTGGAAGGAGCGAGCGAGGACAGGTAGCATCTGTCCTCTCCTACTGCCTTGGCAGCATTAGTGTCATCTGCGAGCTGTGGCAGCATCTTGGAAGCACATCAATATGGCTTTATGTAGCCAGAGACGCTAGTTGCTAGCATGCCAGTCACGCTCTCAGGCAACGCTCGCTCACAGACTGAGCATCCACAGAGCACTGAGCCAACAGAGCTGAGCGGAACTGAGCGCAGGCTGAACAGGGAGGCGAGGTCTCCACGGACCTGCAGGAGGGAAGGAGGGTCGGTGTCTGTCATCGATCCACACGTCCATGGTTAGAAGTGTGGGGCCCAGAGCAGATATCGACAATGCCACCATTGTAGCTCTGAGATTTATTTTGTTGTTATTTTTATCCCCCTCTCCCCGGCAGCGCCTCAGTTATAGAACATACTGTCGATGTGATCATGAATTCCAAATTACAGAGAAAATGTTATCAAGCGAGGAGCAGAGTGCAGTGGCAAAATTACAAGAATCCATTTTTACTACCAGTGAATGAATGTCTTTATTACAATCAAATCTATGTCGTATTTTTGCAACGTGTAACAATATAAATGGAACATTAAAAACTATTGGGATTTCCAACCGATGTCAAACCTATCTGGACGTTCAGCAGTGAACTCTATGCTGTTGTTGCTCCTCGCCAACCTCACTGCCTTCATTCAATGGAAAATCAGCATGAAGTCCAGTCAAAGACATTATACCCACACATGGAAACAGTTACCAAGGCACATTTACACAAGGGCCACAAGTTTGCCTCTTTGAAAGTCTGTTTTTCTGATCTGATCTGTAACCTTACCATAAAAGGATGACGAATCGTTTCTTTTTTTTTTTAACTCTGTTTAAATTTTTCAGTCAGACGACAAAACAGACACAAAAAAAATACTACAAATGCATTTCTATTTTACGTATAAAATGATGTTCATTTAACAGACATTCCAACAGGAAACTGAAGAATGGATAGAGACCTGATGTACAGTCTATTGATGGACTAAATCAATACGAGTACATTTGGTTCTGTCACGTTCTGTGACTTATGTAGAGATAGCAATATTATTGTTGTTGGGATTTTTATTTTAATCAAAATAAACAACTGATTGATCGATCATTGATTAGAAAAATAGCTCCAGTTTGGACATTGACAAATCCTGAATATCAGGTGACGTCAGCAGGTGTAGATTTTCTTTTTCTTTCATTTGGTCATACGGTAAAACTATATCTTACTCGTGTCCCCACAGGCACAGCCAAGGACAAACAGAGTCTCTGTTCTAAGCTGTTCATTCACATCCACACTGTAACTTAATCCCACCCTGAAGTAAATGCTAACTGTCAACTTTAAACTCTAACCCTAACCTGTGGCCCGAACCTTGGCTGAGAACTTGATAAAAAGCCATTCTTCCATATTAGGATATTTTAGCTTGGGATTTCATATAAGGAATATTAATATATTCCTTAATTTACCCAAAGGGAACTTCCAATGAATTAATAAAGTTCTATCTATGTATTGCACATATTTGTAAATATTGGTATGTTTTCAGTCTTGTAAATTCCAATGTTTCCTTCCTTAAATGTAATTATCTATGTGTATAGTTAAGTCTAAAATGACACAGTTATATTGTATTTTTCATATATTTTATATTAAGTCTATTTTTATTTTTATTCCAATTCCGGCACAGATGAGCCTGTTTCATCTGGTGTACAAAAAAAAAAAGTGTGAAAGTGTGAACACCACTTAACCTCAAGAAGCAGGGTTACAACCCCACCGTTATAGTTTTACCTGCCGACAGTATTCATTTTTGTCATCTCAGAGTGGGCTGATCATCGTGCCCCCTTATGAAGCCACGACTGCTTCAACAACAAGACACGCCACTGCACAGGGATCTAGTTTCAGACCTGCCTAACCAGGATGTGGTGAGGGTGGCAGAACACGTGTGCAGCATCAGCGAAACATCAAGCTTTCCTGTTCAACAAGGAGGAAACCCATACAGTCACTGCAGCACAGCGACTGTGCAGAACCAGTCAGAGAATCACAATCAGACCAAACCTGTGTCAACCAAAAGAACCAGAACCAGCTGAAGTCGTGCAACACTTCTGTGAAAGCTGGAGTGTAAACCACACCAGGATGTTACAGTCATGGAACCAGTCTGTTGCCATCGCAATATTATTTGCTGCAGAGGAAACAGCTAAAGTTTGCAGCAAGTCACACACGGGGGGGGGGGGGGGGGAGGGGTTTCACAGCATGGCCACAACCTGCTATGACTCACTGCATTAACCGTTTCATCTGATATTCAAATTACAAACCACAGCACTAAGGCCAAGGCAAACAGCACTAAAGGATAAGGTCACATTTTACAGCTGCTGTTCAGTAAACGGAAAAGAGTTTCACAGAAACCTAAACTAGAGTTGAGTTAAAGAAAGGGAAATTGATTGTGTTCAGAGTGAAGTGATCATTTCCCCATACTGTTATCTGAAACTGCGCTGAAAAGCACCATAACCATAATTCAATGCTAGCCCATATACGATACACGTACATAACAACTTCCTCTGCATGGATAGTATTCTGTTCCATCGGGTCTCAGCGCACACAGGGCAGAGAGACAGACAGAGAGAGAGAGAGAGGGAGAGAGAGGCAGAGAGAAAGTGAGAGAGAGAGGGAACTTCAGCCAAATGACTGAGCAGAATGTTCATGTTCCATTTGACCTGAGGGGTGTGCAAACATTGCTGTGTAGCTGTGCTCCAGGGAGCTGCAGTCCGGATATGAGTCTGACCCTGGATCATACGTGGGGGGAAGTCGGTTATTACAGCACAGGCTGCTGGTTTATGAGTTTGGTCTAAAATCCAATATCAGAACTACATCCAAGGACAACCTTCAGCCTCCTCTGGTCAGTTCAGCAGCTGCACGGCTCAGGCCTCAACATCGCACCTCTTTAATGTCAAAACTCTGAGGGGGAAAAAGAAATCAGAGAGCTGGCCATAAGACCCAGTGAAAATGTTTTTACACGATATTTGACTTATGAGTGTCACTGTACTGCGTAGTGATATATGGGGTCTTTTATTTCCCCCCATATTCATAAAGTCAGAATATGATGTTGTTGTACAGTGGCCACACTTATTTCCCCGGCTGCTCTGGTCCCCAACCACCACCAGTGCTGGAATGCCTGACCACTGAAATCAGTGCAGCTGTTAACACAGCTAGCTGACCAGGTGTGGTCAGACCGTCTCTGTGGGGTCACAGTTACGAGGGAAAGGCCTAAAATGGTGAAGCATCAGCCAAACAGTTACGAGGGAAAGGCCTAAAATGGCGAACGGACGACCAGAATGATGGCTTTTTGTTAGAACCAAAACGGCGGAGCTCACACAAAAGCAACACAGACATAATTGTTGCCCTGGTGGTGCAGGACTAAGACTGGGCCCTGCAGTGTTGTTGTGTGATGCTCACTGCCTGACTCCCAAAATACTATTCACTGCAGCGCATGACAACTTGGCTGTGCCTTGCAATTACTGTAATTACACCACAAACTGTCTATTTCTTGCAAACAAACAATGAGACGCCGGTGCCGAGAACCCACAAAAGTATATATCCAAACAAATGTCCAAGCTATTATGTTTATAAAATGTAAAAAAATAAATGTGAAAAATGCTCATAAAGCTTTTCCAGAGCTCGGGGCCACACTTTCCAAAGTCTTATTTGACACTTTTTGGTCAAAGTCGGTCCTTTGTGAGAGCGAGCACAGATACAAACTGTACTAGATTAGTCATTAAAATAACTGTTTTTAAATTGCTATTTTTGGGGGCATAATGAAAGGACTAGATATGAATCAACAGTTCATATGTAGACCTCACCTCACAATGTCAGAGAAACATGGCTGCACAGGCACAAAGGCATTAACAGTTAGAGTCACAGTGTTAAAATAACATCAAAATATTTAGTTGTCACTTGCAAAACACTATGCTAGCATCTGGTCAGGTGTCAGCCAATCAGTACGCCAAAATATGTAAACTCCACTTCTTTGCACAGGCACAGAGGCATGAAAATTAGCGGGAAATAATATGGTGTGAAATTGTATTTACAGCTTTCTGTAGAAAGGACTGGAGTCACGCAAAGCACAACGGAACTTATTTGTGCAGACAAATTATATACAAATGTATTCAAATGGACAGTAACGTGTGGAGAGTTTAGGCTGTGCAACAGAGACAAACCGCAATTCAAATTTACAGCACGGCTCCAGGTGGAAAATTGAACTAAAACTTGGCTTGTACTTTCACAACACGGTTGTATCGCTGTTTTCCATCGCTTTCATTGTGAACTGATGTTTTCTGCGTGCAGCCCGACTCAGCTCTACAACTGTGCACCACATCTCTACTTCTTCTGAAAAAGGAGAGCGATCATGGGAGGAAGTCACCCTCGAGGTTTGGCTTCCTGTTACGCACAAACACATTTGTGTTTCCTGGGTCATTTTATGTCAAGTATACGTGCAGCAACATGAATATGTAACACATGACATATCACAAGTGTCAACATGAATATGTAACACATGACATATGAAAAAGTGCCTTTTTTCAAACTGCCCCCAGTGTGGAGAAGCACTGTCCGATGATCTTGAACATGAGTTTTATTTTTTATTTAATTTTAAGAAACTCAAAAGCTGAGTTAGAGTCAAACCTACAGGTAAAAGTCCAACAATCCTTATGTATATTTACATTTTCCTGTCCAGTTGGACTTTAGACTACTTTCTCTCTCAACTCTGATTGTGTTTCCAGATTTGTCCCAATACTAAATATACACTTTGAAGCAAATACTAACAAAGTTAACAACATTATTATTAATCCTATCTACAACATCGCTACAGAAATAAAATAAAAGATGACATCAGAAGTGTGGGGACTGAGGAAAACAACTTTTTTAGTTTTTGAAAAGACACCGAGTGCACCGTGAAAACAACACACTCCTTCTGTATCACACACACACACACGAACATGAGGGATCAACTGAACCCATCGTAATCTGGTGCGACCTCCTGCCCTGTCTGTGGACCAGGTTCATTTTGTGACACACACTGTCCGCTCCGTCCCACTGTCGACAATTTTGTCGACAATATTCTTGTTACTTCCTGTCATCTTCTGAAGCCATTTCCTGTGTCATACACTCTCTTTTTCAATGGCAGTTTGAAATCAGATACTGATCAGTTCACACCACAAGGTCGAGCTCAGATTTGGTTAAAAGTACAGACTGGTGCAGACATTGTCCAACTGGGAATCATGGGTAAATTGTGGCAAAACGTCTCAGAGTGTGTGTGTGTGTGTGTGGTCAGCTTTAGACGTGGTCAGGACTCACCTTCATTTTCAGAAGCAGGACACGCCACCTGTACGACCACATCAAAAGTCCTCTTTGGATTCTCCCTGTGAAGAAGAAAGGGGGAGAGGGTGAGACACACACACACACACACACACACACCAGTGGGTGAGTAACGTTCCGTTACACAAACACCAACTGCTGATCATGAACAGCTCAATAAAAGGCCTGATTCACGGCACGGTATAAAGTGTCAATATGTGCTGTGGAGGAATGTGTGCCCCGGATCGCTTCGTATCCTGTCTCTCTGTTTACTAGCACAGCGGCTAATAAGTGGTGGCTAAAATTCACGGGAACAGCCAGAGTGACCCTCATGCTGGGGAACCAGCTGGTCCTCAGTTCTTAAATCCACGGCTGGACATGATGGTTCAATTTACCCCCCACATTCCTGCGTGGGTCTCTACGTCCACAGTGACGTGTCTGCGTCGTGTCATTAGCCGTTAGCTGTGCGTTTTTATAAGATTTCAACACCGGACACGGAGAGAATTGTCAAAAAAAAGCGCCGTCTTACTTGATTCTGCTCTCCATGGTTTGACTACAACATCGCGACAGCTGCGGGCTGTCGGCGGCAGTGCTCGGCTCCTCTGCAGGCTGTTCCTCTGTCTGACTGTCGGTGTCCACTCCTCACTTCTTCTTCTTCTTCTTCTTCTCCTTCCTTTTCTGACTATCTCATCTGGTACCGGTGCGGCCGCATGTCTGAGTGCAGGTGGGGACAGAGCAGTGGACCAGTGGAGAACGCTGTCGCCTGGACGTGTCCGCCCGCCCCCTGTGTCTGAGGTCCAACAGCACGGTGGTTATTTCCCACAACAAACCCCAGTCCAGGAAGTGCTGTCAAAAATCTGGTGACGTCAGCACGTCACATGAGCACCGTCCTGCGTCTGCACCGTGTCCTGGAGAAACGATGGTAATAACTGTAGACACTTAATAGACGAGAGAATATTAATATGAACAGCATAAAAAAATAATTTGATACCACTTTATAGTCGTCCACTAATAAAGAGATAGGCCCACCACGCCGCGCCAGCTGCGGGCTGTCGGCGGCAGTGCTCGGCTCCTCTGCAGGCTGTTCCTCTGTCTGACTGTCGGTGTCCACTCCTCACTTCTTCTTCTTCTTCTTCTTCTCCTTCCTTTTCTGACTATCTCATCTGGTACCGGTGCGGCCGCATGTCTGAGTGCAGGTGGGGACAGAGCAGTGGACCAGTGGAGAACGCTGTCGCCTGGACGTGTCCGCCCGCCCCCTGTGTCTGAGGTCCAACAGCACGGTGGTTATTTCCCACAACAAACCCCAGTCCAGGAAGTGCTGTCAAAAATCTGGTGACGTCAGCACGTCACATGAGCACCGTCCTGCGTCTGCACCGTGTCCTGGAGAAACGATGGTAATAACTGTAGACACTTAATAGACGAGAGAATATTAATATGAACAGCATAAAAAAATAATTTGATACCACTTTATAGTCGTCCACTAATGAAGAGATAATGTAAATAAGAGGGTAAGTCAAAAAGACCCGAAACAGGTAATGTAACAAATTCAAAAAGTGTCCAATTAAACCGTTAGAATTTTTAAAAATTAATTTTTTACAGTAATTCTTGTCTTTCTTGTTTATTTACAGGTTTGTACACAGGGTTGGTTAGAATTTTTTTTTTTTTGGCTCTTGAAAAATATTGTTTTTTTAAACCATAACCTGAATGAAAACTATTTAAAATATAAATATTTGTTGTTGTGAATTTATTTGAACTGCAATTAATAGTCAATATGTATTAAAGAAATGACATAATGTCAATGTTTAAAAACAGAAAGAAGTTTTCACTTTTTTAAGGTGTGATTCTTTTCCCTTTTTGCCCCCTTCAGGTTTTGACATCATATAAATAAACCCTACTTTAAGACGTAGTACTGCATGAGCTGAAGTTTACTCACAGATACACTTTAACGCAGTATCCATTTGTTTTGCTGTGCAGCCCAGTGTGGGACAGGTGAAGGCTGCCACACTTCCTACTTAATGACACTGTGTCATGTGTGTAATCATAGGAGATGAGCCTGTTTACCATAACCACATACGATCATCCAGCCTTGCCATAAATGCTGACGTTGCAAAAGCACAACACCTTCAATTCACACTCTGCTGTCTGCTGTATGATGTCACAGGTCGATCTGCTGCATGTCATCGTAAGGTCTCTGCTTCAGGAGGCTGGATCCAACTCACTGATCGTGGATCAGTTCCTGGAGGAGGACAATCAAGAGTCAGGACTGGATTTTTAACAACAACAACAACAAAATCTGACAGCACCTGTTGTCAGTGAAATTGAATTTGAGGTCAACTCTCATTATCCTAATTGTCTAATTAATCAGCGGACCAACTCCCTGAAGTGACACCTGATGATATAATCAATTCATATACGGAGCCTCTTGTTTCCATCCTGGGGGAGACATTTGTCCGTTTGTTCGTACTGACTTCGCTCGACATCATCATCGCTGCTCAGTACGACGTGAATTGTGTTTTTTGGTGAGGTCCTATTTAATGTTTGCGTTGCCTCTCATGTTAAAGGCGTGTTTCTCTCATGGTAAATTGAAACCAATTGCTCAGATGCGCTTCACTCTCCTCTCCAGAGAGCGCTCTGGATCAGAGCCAGACTTCTCCTGCAGAAGCCCGGGAGGTAATTAAGTGGCAGCAGCCTTGGGCATGCTGTTTCAGGTATCCGAGTGAAATAATACAAGCAGGGCTGCTACTTTAACATAAAACAGACAATGCAGCATACATAAACATGCAAATAGATGTGCACACTAAGCTCCTGTGAGTGTTTGGTGCAGCAAACCAGCAAGGTTTCACATTTCAAGGAACGAGCAACAGTCCCAGATGATGCTCTCCATACTGATGAGACTTGAACATGGGCGGAAAAAAAAAGGACAACAAAGTGTCTCATTGTGCTTATCAAGCCTGTAGGATATATTTCAGAAAAGACACTTGACCTAGCTAACGGGGATGATTTATTTGGTTGAATTCATAAAGAAAACACACAGCAACAAGCTAAAAAAGAAAAGAAAAAAGAAAAAAAAGTGCCCACGCTGGGAATTGCAGCCTAAACCTTTTGCTTATCAGGAGGTTTTTGCAAAAGCACTGATGCTGCAAAAATGTCAACTGTGGCCAGGATGAAAAACACGCTTTAAATTAAAATTTGATCAAAAAAGGATTTTCTTTTGAATTAGCCTTTTAAGGCTTCCCCCCCGATTCTGCACAGCTAATTAGGGCCGACAACGACACATTGTTGCAGTCACTTTGGGAATCTGTCAGATCAGACTGTGGGTGTCAGATATTTTTCTACCTTTTTCCGAGTCACATTTTTGCAGGCCTAAACATGTTTGAAAAGTAATGACACATTCTTCAACATTCAGACACAATGAAAAGGTGTAATCAAAGCCGGAATGTGTCACCGGTCCGTCTCTTAACGCCAGTGTCGAAATCCAACAGAAAATTCATTAGTTACATTTTGTCAGATTTTAGAATTTTAAGTACTTTATGCTTCTTAGAGGATTACTGACACTGACTTTAAATCAGTTTGTGATCAGTGTCAATTTTAGTTAATCTGCTTTTTTTTGCCTGTGATCAGTGTCAATTTTAGTTAATCTGTTTGTTTTTTTTGGCCACAACTAAGAACTGAAATCGTGTTCCTTTGAATTTTTTTTTTAGTTATGGGGAAAAAAAGACATTTTTTGATAAAACCTTTTGTAAAGCTCGGTAATTTAAACATCTTTCCATTCAAGTTTGGATAAAATAGTTGACATGGACGCAGATAGTTGACATGGACACAGTTTCAAACATCATTTTTGAATGTCCAAAAATGTCTCCTGGAGACATGTGTCAACATGTTTTAGTGATTAAACAGGACAGAAGTCCTGAACTCTACATTCAGATCTTTGTCCCCGTCCTGACAGTGCTGTCTACAGCCAGTGTTTCTAGTTTTATTTTCACTTTTACTTTAACAAAGACGATCATTCTTATTCTCATCATGCTCACCACAGTAGCTCACTATTACTTTTTTAAACCAGTGATGTGTAATTTGTTTGAGGGTAAATTGACCCTACAAAGTCAGTAAAAGACACTTGTCAGCTTTCATTATTCAAATTTCCACGGCAGACACATCATCAGAGTGGGCTTACAGCAGTAGATAACCTTGAACAGGCTCATTAATGGCCACTCATCAACCTTGCCATGCTCAAACAAAGTTCCCATATTAATTCAGTATTGAAAGATATTTGCTGTTAATGAGCGTTTAAAAAAAAGAGGCGTCCGTCACAGAAGTGCTCTTACCTGCCATGACGCTCTGCTGTGAGTCATGTTGGAGGGTCACAAAATCATTCATTTGACTGCTTTGGAGCTTCAGAAATCACCATA
>NC_024308.1:4945406-4949230 GCF_000523025.1 Cynoglossus semilaevis
CTCGAGCAGAAACAGGGGGGAAAAGGGCGAACAAAAAAGTCAGGAGAGAGAGGTGAGAGTGGACCTGGTCAGATGACTGCATTTTCCAAAGTGATGCTGTCAGCAACTCTGAGACTACAGATTGTAATTTGGTCTCTGAGAGGTTAGAGTGCCTCGAGCCGAAGCTAAAGGCCAACGATACAGGAGAACATGTACCATCAGCCAAGGACAGCGGGAGAAAAAAGGGCGGGAAAATGTAAGAGTTCCAAGTGAAGGTTAGACGTTTTGGGTTCCCGGCCCAATCTGTATGTACATCTGCTACGAAAAGTAGGAGTGAGGGCCAAAGAAGGATTAAAGAGCCGTCCAGAATCTTGGGGAACTTTTGGAAAGAGTCTTTTGGCTGTGGCACAAATCAAAGGGCATTACCTGGAAACCCACAGTAGAAGGGCAGCGAGTCGACCACCACAGTTACTAGGTCTAATAAAACCCTCCCTGTGGAAATTAGCCGTGATTAGCCACACCTTTAAATCAGGGAACTCCTGTATTTCATGAGGTTTTATAAAAATATAACCGCTGCAGATTCCCCGTGAAAACAGAAGGTTATGAACGATTGATTTCAGAAAGTACCGACGTCCAAAACTCACAGGAAAACTATAGTCTCGGTGCAACAGAAATCCATTCTTCACTGTAGAGATTAGTTTAGATGGTAAATCAGAAGTGGGAGCAAAGATATCAATCAGCAAACAATCAGCAAATTTAATTTTATTAAACTAAATGTGACTATGAAATACGTTACACTATGATAATAATAATATTCTTACACTAATAAAATTGAAATACGTTACACTATGATAATAATATTGTTAGACTAATAAAAGTAAATGACTTAACCACACATCCCTAATACTAACTAGATATGAATCCTTTATGAATAATTATTCACATTTATATGTTAATATTCATATTTTTGAATGTAGAGCAGGAGTGAAAATGTATTTGAGAGCATTACAGTTAGTTCTATTTTCACTCTTTTACACGTTATCAGAGAGAATGATTGACAGCTGAGTTTATTCTCTGAACAGTGTTACAACAGCGTTTAGTCATGCAGTGATAATGATCCCAATATTCCCTCTAATCTATTGACACCGTGCGTCAGTCACAGGTGCCTTCATGTTCAATGTTTTGAATGCGAGTACCTGCTTCTGAACAGCAGAGGCGCTGTTTCAACCGAAGCAGGCATGACGCGGTGGGTCACGTGACAATACGCGGAAGTACAAGCGGGAAGAACGCAGAGGAGGAGGTAGAAGGTAAACATACCGCACGAATTAGTTATAAACAGACTAAATGAAGACTTAACAGGAGGATTTTAGAGACAATAACATTTTTATCTGTGTCTCAAACTAAAGTATACGTTGTCCCAGCATGATTAACCCACGTCACACAAGCAGAGCGATCCTCCGCAGGCTGGTTCTCCTCCAGGTACAGTTTAATCACAATTACAACAAGTCGCTCGTAACAAGGTCAATACCGGAACAATCAGATAAGCGACTGAGGAGGAGCAGCAGCAGCAGCAGGAGGAGAATGTCAAAGACCAGTGACAGCAGAGGAGGAGCAGAGGAGGTGGAGGAGGTGACGGGGTGCAGCCTGAGGAGCTCTTCACCTGCAGCCTTCACACAGGAGGACACGGCCATCCATTCGGTCCACAGAGAAGCGTGTGAGGTGAGATGCATCACTCCGCACGTCCACGTATCCACACATTTCCAATGGTGTCATGTTTGTCCAATCACATCAGCAGTGATGAATGACTCCAACAAACACCAGTGTCCGCTTTA
This sequence comes from Cynoglossus semilaevis, assembly GCF_000523025.1. Classification (NCBI taxonomy): domain Eukaryota; kingdom Metazoa; phylum Chordata; class Actinopteri; order Pleuronectiformes; family Cynoglossidae; genus Cynoglossus; species Cynoglossus semilaevis. Next base: position 4,947,218 of record NC_024308.1, read on the forward strand.
CTGATGAGGACATTACAAAGGAATTTGTTTTTAATTAAACAATATGAGATTTAACAATGATCATTTGTTTTTAATTAAACAATATGAGATAAAAAAAATCTTTTAATATTTACTACACCATTAAACAAACATGTGCTGCGTACGATGTCAAATCCTGTCCGAGATTTTTAGTCTGAACCGTCCAATCACTGATCTCTCACTCTCTCTGTATCTAACTTCATGTCAGTACTGTTTGACTGTGGATGGAGTTGAAGCAAGTTGGCCGTGACCCACAGACTAGTATGGTCTGGGTGGTGAGAAAGCCCACACACCACAGAGGGATCCTCAGCTCTGCCAGCTCCACTATGTGGCCCTGCTCTGCCATGTGAAATGACAGGCCCGTGTCACCAAACGGCTCCGGGCTTTTCCCCCCTTTGTGTCCTGTCAAAGCTGGGCAGCCAGCCAGTGGGTTCTGGGTTTGAAACAGACTGAGAGATGACATTTTCTGACTTCCTTGGGGAGCACAGAGGAGTGCAGGAGTGTTTGTGCGTCTGCGAGAGATGAACACCGGGTCCGAGTAACACAACCGATAAAGGCAGTCATTGTTGTCGGAGATGTAATGTTTTTTTAAGCCTCCAGTCGATTGTCTGCGCGTTGAACGCCAGTGCGGCGGCTAGGACAGCGGCAATTAATCAGTGACATCATACGGAGGAGACTCTCCCACATCTGTCTCCGTGTGCACGGGTCACATGTTCCCTCTTCATGTCGACCCAAGGCAATCTGTCTCTGCGTATACCTCGGTATCTGCTGCGATACTCGCATATGCCTTTTGTGTTTGCCGGTGTATAAGAACTCCGCGGGGTTAAGTACGCAGGGGTCAGACGTTTCCATATGTGTTTGTTTGTCACACTAATTAAATAATAATATCTTCATTATATTCAGGCAAAGAAGCAGATGTACGTCGACCCCGTCAGTGGGTACAAGGTGTTCACGGAATATGCCCACCTTCAGAGAGGGAGCTGCTGCGGCAGCGCCTGCAGACACGTGAGCTCTTTATTTCCTGTTTTCCCGGGTTACGTCTTCCTCCACCCCGCTCCGTGTTTTCGTCTGTTCGCTGTTTTGTTTCACTCGTGTATCGTCATCTGGCCTCAGCTGTAAAGTTTTGGTCCTCTTGTGTTCTGCTCGACCCTTCCACTCCCCTCCCCTCTCCTCCCTCGTCCTCCCCTCCTCTCCTGCCTCCTGTCTTTTGTCTGTTGTCTTCTGTTTTCCTACAGAAACAAACATTCAGTCTTATCTTTTGATTTGCTGTCTGGAAAGAAGAAGGAAAAAAAAAAAAAGAACAAACTTTGTGGGTTATTTCTTTCCCACAAATCACAATGTTTCCTGTGTGTGGTGCTGAAGGGCCCTGTACGGAACATGTTGCCTCTCGTGCTGAGAGTGTGGAAAAAATTAATTGGACTGTCAGAAAAAAAATGTGCATTTTGTTTCGTGACAAAATGAACCTGACCTGTTATTTTGTTCCTTATATCATCTGACACCTGATCAACCGTGGGATGAGGGTGAAAAAGTCAACGTTTTGTTGGGCTTTAAATCTAAAGGTGGAGCTCCTGAATGTGAGCAGTGTCACCTCCCAAGGCAGGTGTGAGCTCAGTGTTTGTTAAATTAACCTTCCTGTAAACGCAACCCTGTTAACAACCAAGCAACACACTCCGACGCACAGTCAAAATGTGGAGGTTCAGCCGAAATAAAGGTGTGACTGTTCTACATCTACAGGTTTGGAAGGATATTATAGAGGAAGAAGTGTTGAGATTGAAGAAGGTGAAGTTGAAGGACGAGAATTCCACAGGATGTAGATGAGAAAATGAGCAGTGTCTGTTCAGATTTTGGGTTTGTTACGGTTCTTCCCAAACTCTGGTTCAGGGCCAACTGCTGATCGCTGTAGATATTTTTGTGGTAAAGTAGCGCGGTTCTTCACTGAACACAACCGCCAGTTCCTGTCACCTGAAAGTTAGATGGGAATTGATTCAATTGTGG
>NC_024308.1:4949277-4949972 GCF_000523025.1 Cynoglossus semilaevis
TGTTTACATTTGAACAATTATTGGTTTTTAAATACATTTAAAAACAATGTTCAGTGTTTGAAACAGAATTGTGTAAAAGTCTAAATTGACAAGAATGAGAATTTATCTAAATTTTATCGATGACATTTTTTTTAAAAAAAGTATCAAAACTAAAAGCCGTAATAATATTTATTGACTGGCGTTTGGCTGTACTTGTATTGACAAATACTACCTTCATGGCTACTTCTACTACTACTACCACCACTTTAATAATAATAGCATTAATAATTAAAATTAGTATTAACACATTTTATACTGTTATATAGTGGTTCATATATATACATATATATGTATGTATGTATATATATATTTATATATACATATATGTGTATATTGCTTTGGCTTTAGATTCTAGGCCTTCCTGTTCTGCATGCCTATGTGTCCCTGGGCAAAACACTGCACCCCAGTTTGAACACCAGCCCTGACCCTAACCGTGGCAGGAAACAGCCAATCAAAGATGCTGAATGTCTCCTCTGGTGAATACATATATTATTGTATGAAATTATCGGTGTTTTCATCGCAGTGAAACGTTGACCTGTTCACTGGGACCATTTACATAACCAGCCTTAAATGATGTCTGGTGAATATTTCAGCTTTACCACCAGGAGACACCGGAGTCTGTCTTCTGTCCTGCTGTTTCTCATCCACCCCACCCC
>NC_024308.1:4950042-4954752 GCF_000523025.1 Cynoglossus semilaevis
TTCATCCTGTGTGGTTCGCTCCTGATTTCACTCTATCTTATCCTGTTCTCTCTGTGTTTATGTGTCTCGTTCACCAATTACAGTAAACCGCAACTTATGACCATTCACTTCTGGGTTTTTTTTTGTTTTTGTTTTTACTTTTTCCTCCTCCTCCTCCTCCTCAGTGTCCATACGGCCAAGTCAACGTGAAGGATCCAGCGGCGAGGAAACGCTTTAACTCCCTGTTTTATGTATAGGCCTTACAAACTTGAGCCAAAGGGAGAATTTAAGAGCCTGTTTAGAATGGAGTGCATGTTGCTTGTCTTCTGGCTGTCGTTATTTTGACTACTTGAGTCATTTTTTATCAGTGTACTAAATGATGAAATATGACTGGTGTCTGTGCAACACTTACCTCCTATGAATCACAACTATTCTCAGGAATATTTTATTCTCCCGGAAGATTATAAGGAAGAAGGAGGAAAGGATTTGTTCAATGGAACCTTATCTAAAAAAAAAAAAAAAAAAAAAAACTCTTTTATCGTGGCTTTTTGGTCGTTGTTTTCACATAGGCTTTTCAAATAACTAATTATATTAAATCTAATTTCTCCCTTTTGTTGTTATTGAACTTTCTATAACACGCGGCCTGTTGCATTCACCGAGGTCAAACGTGGAGATGAGAACTGAGAGACACCGTGGTGGAGCTCTGCCCTCAAGACCAAGGGGCGCATGAGCGAAACTCACTCCACATCATCAGACGTGGAGTCTTTTTGCTCTTTTGCATTCCATCCCTCGTTATATTTGCCTCCCAAACGCACCGCGGCTGAACACGGCTATTTGCATTCACACATGTGCTCGACTGAACCGTCTACCTCCGACTGAAATACTGTGCTGTTAAAAATAGGCAGGGGGCCAAAGGCCGGCCCTCACACTTGGCTGTGCTGCTTTTACACCACTTGATGGAATCAGGCTGTTAACAAACATGCCATGGACATCAACGGCAGCCCTCCCCACCGGACTCGCAGCTCAGCCTCCTGGCAACACTTGGCTGCGGCGCAGCTCCCTGCAGCTGCTCTCCTGAGCCGCAGCCTAATGAACTCCTGGGCCCTGATATCCCAGCACTGCAATAGATCAGCTCATGTTCAGGAGCATGCTCAGACCCACACATGCATAGGCAGCCTTACTCCATCACAATACCCCGTGGCTCCTAATAGGCCAATATAGAATAAAGGTTGCACTGAGCGCTGCACTTACAGTAGCCCACAGTAATAGTACAAGGTAGGGTCAAGCGCTCACACAGCAGTGTGTGTGTGTGTGTGTGTGTGCAAGGAAAGATGTGCCACTTGATTTGTGAGTGCATGTGGGTAGGCAGCACGGTGCCTTCGGGCGCCGGGCTCTTAACCTGCCACACACACTCACCCGTCTCCGCCTGATTGGGCAAACAGCGTCAGGATGAGAAGATGTGTCTGCCAAGGAATTCTGTCGCAGCCGCCCACTGCATGGCGCAACCACAATTTTCCTCGGCAGCCGGGTCCCAAAGGCAAGTGCCGAGTGATCGGAGCAAAGCCCTGTGAGCGGCTACAAGGAGATTCATGATCCCAGCAGTGCTGGAGAGGACAGGTTCTCGGGGACGAGTCGTCAAATGGGATGAGAGGCGAATTTATTTGGTGTTATTCTAAACCGAGGCAGCGAAGCGTGCGGCAGCAACATTTCAGCAGCGGGACGGTGAAGGTGTCACACTCATCAAGTACCTGGGCCCGCTTCCCTGCCGCGGCTCCGCGGCTTTTGCCTAGGGACTTGTCTGTCACATTAAAGTAGATGCATTGCCATTCAGGGCCTCGACAGTCCCGCAGCCTGACCATGAAATAGGCCAACTTTCATGTCTGCCTCATCCACATCCACATCCCTCCGATCCAGTGATGGCACAATTTGAAATGTTTTTTTTTTTTTTTTTAACTCGTCATATTCGAACCCAGCAGTTGGACGTAAATACAGCACAGCAAGTTTCAACAGATTTATGGAGGAGTTTAAGTGGAAATGTGCCCCATAAGGTGTGAATGTAAATCATCCGTGGTCTGTTCACTGTTACGTTTTCTTGCATTTTTAAAGCATTAGTGTTAATTGTTCCAGAAGTATTGCTAACCCTAACCATTTGTCTGACAACGTAACAATAATAAAAACACAGTTTGAAAAAAAAAACAATGATAATGAACAAAATATATAACTGTATATACAGTATATAAGAGTGGCTGTATCTCATCATGGACTTTTTTCAAATATCAATAATGTCAAAAAAATGTCAATAAAATAAAAAAAAAGTAACTTTATAACTGTCTATGAAAAACAAATCCTCTTTTTATAAATGTTTTGGGTCGTCTCGCATCATGTTTCCAAGGAGTTTACGAATATTCTCTATTGACTTGGGTTGCGAAGGTTTGTGAATTTTTTAAATATGGGTCCCCAGAAAAAAAGTTTGGGAAACTCTGGTCTAAGTTTACAGGACAATCAGCCAAAACAGCAGTGTTTAAAAGTAACTCCTGTTGGACAGATTTCAACGGAGCTCCTCAAGAGACACAAGAGGGGGAAAAAAAACAATAAATAAACCTTCCTGGTTACGTTTCTGGTGCGCACGGTAGCAGAATCGACGTGAGTAGGTGAACCTGAAACCTGAAACTTTCTGGTGCGCACCATGAAGTTTTATTTTTTCCCCCATGTCTCTTTAGGGACTCCGTAGTTTTCACTCTTCTGCATCATTTCCCATCATGCTTCATTATCTATTTTCAATATTTGAATCAGTTTTTTTTTTATACTTCTACAGAATCGAAAGATTCTGGAGTTTGAGACTGAAACTTTAACATAGAAGTAACCCTGGAGCAGGTGAACCCATCTGGCTCTTTGTCCAGGTTCTTAAATACAGTCACACATTTCCAGTACACACACACACACACCACAGTATTCCCACAGCACAGATGAGCTCCCAGGTTACTACAGCCAACCAGACGTGAGGCGTTTATTTCAGGCATTTTTGGACCAAACATCTCTGACCTTCAGCTGGAGCATATGCTGCTCTGGAGCGGAGCGGCGGCTCGGCAGCGGAGCGGCGGCTCGGCAGCGAGCGCGGGATTTCCACGGGATGATGGCACTGGCCGCAGAGAGCTGTCCAGTTTGGATCAGTGACCGTACAGGCTCTGGTCACAATCACTTAACAGGCTGAGCACCCCCCCCACTCACACCCCTCCCCCCTCCTCATCTGCTACACCCCCATCTCCATCACAAACACGGACACAAGAGCCCTGCGGCCAGTGGCCCAAACCGTGGTTGCTTACAGTGACTCCATCACGGTTGGCCAGAACAGCCGGGGACTGACACTGTGTTGGTGTAGAGATGAGGGGAGGGGGGTAAAGGGGGGGGGGTGAGTGTCAGCCCTGTGATGACTGAAAGGAACATCACTCTCAGCGATTGGCAGAAGGAAGTGCTTTGCATGTTTGCGTACGTGAGCGCACGCACGTGCGGATCCGTGCGCGTGCCTCCGTGCGTCTTGATATTCAAGCAGGATTTGAGCAGCCCCTACATCAACGTCTGGTCCTTCTACACAGGCAGTGTCAGCTGGCCTCGGGGCAGCAGCCTCCACACTGGTCAGATGGACAACCAGATCCCTGTGGTTGAATTAGTGATAAAAAACACACATGGCCACTGAGTGACAGTCAGAACATCAGATTCCTTTGGACAAACAGTTCTGCAAATAGCACAGAGGACACTTTCTGCCTCTGACCGCAACTGGTGGTCATGCCCATGCAAGGCCGTGTCATGGCTGCCAGATGAGCCCAGATAAAAGAGAGAGAGAGAGAGAGAGAGAGAGAGTCCGGGCGGCCGCACGAGCCCGAGGAGCACTTTGGCCTGTTTACTCACCCCAGGAGTCGCACTGATGTTATATTTGTCGTTTCCTGTCTTCACTTTGAGGAGCAGTGATGTGATTTGGGTTATTTTTTTTTTTTTAACAGTCTGACCCTTGATTTATTTAACGTTGCCTTTTTTTTTCTTTCTTTTTTTTTTGACTCCTTGGTGAACAGTGGAAACAGGAAACGTTCCAGCTGAGACAGCTGCAGCTCAGCAGGTGTGCTGTTGGTCTTCCACCCAGACAGCTTGGTGTTGGTATCCAACTGCATGCTGATGTGTCCCTGGGCAAGACACCTCGTCTCCTAGTTGCACGAGGTTGCGTCACGAAGAGCATCCGGCTTTCTTTTTTTTTTTTTTAAACTAAAAAAAAATCCATGCCAACATCACAATTCGGATTACCTGCTGTGTCAACTCCAGACGAAGGGTGCAAGCCAGCGGCTGAATATTTCTTTGAGAAAAACAACAACATATAAAAGCGTGGAGGCTAACCTGTGTTTCTCCTCCAGAAAAGGCTGCTCTGCCCCCATAAGGTTATGTAGCGGTAAAGAACATCCATCTATTATGTTTCCATGTCCTTTCTAGTGTGGCCAGATATGGACTAATATGTGCACCATTCCTCAGGAGGATACTCGGTCCCCAGAGGAGATGGAGGGTGTGTGTGTGTGTGTGTGTGTGGAGGTGTTGGTGTGCAGTTGGAGCTGTTCTGGAGGCAGGGAGGGGAGGCAGGCAGCAGTTGGTGTGCAGAGAGCAGAGGCTCAGGCTGGCTAGTTAAGAGCTTCTCTCTCCTATCTTCCATCTGCCAGGGACCGGGGTTGTGATTTGAGCTCCAGCAGAGCA
>NC_024308.1:4955906-4962068 GCF_000523025.1 Cynoglossus semilaevis
GGAGGATGAGAGGCTGGCATCCAGGATGCTGCTGCTGCATCTGCATTTTCACGGCTGAGCCTCGCACGCTGCCACACAGCGCCGGGTATCATGCTCGGAGAGCGCTGTGTGCACAGTACGCCTTACAGTACACAGTGAAATGGATCTCAGTGCCGTTGCATTATTGATGAGATACATTGTGATGTCAGCCCAGGCGGAAGGAGCCAAGCAAAATGACTGTTAGCACTGTGGCATATGATCATGTATGCAAGCAGTACAGAGGTGTAATTAATTGTCACCCTTTTTGCTCCGGGGCCCAGTGTTCACTTCACACAATGTTCTAGTCACTTGACAATTGAAACCAGTCCATCCATACACCAGAGTGCCAGCTATATATATATATATGTATATATATAGTCGGACGGCTTCCTGTCTGGTGGATGACCTTTCTTTGTGATGGTGAAATGCATATATAATGCAGATGGGCCCGAAATGTCATTAAAAAAGATTTATAGTTTCTTATATTCCTGTTATTTGTCATTGACCTGTCATGTTTTTGTTCAACCTTTAAATAATGTTCCAACAGGAAAACCACAGCATTCTTCATGGGAAGAAGCTGTTTGGTAAGTTAAATAAATAAATAAAGTTTCAGTCAGATCATTTTTCAAAACTGTATTAATCTAAAATTAAAAAATGAAATAAAATAAAAATAAATAATCAGTGAGCGTTTCCTAGCATTTCTTTATTCATTGGATGCTGCAACAGGAGGCCAGACATGTGAGGAGGAATGGTTTCTGGCTAAACACACTCAGTATTACACTGAATTTCAATGAAGTTTGTCAGGTGAGATGAGAGGGAGAGGCATTTGTACGTCACAGCTGAGGGGAAACGAAAAGGTGAACACAGGAAGGAAGGAAGGCAGGAAGAGAAAAAAAAAGAAAAAAAAGGGAATTTCATATTCAGCTGAAGGACCTGACACAGTCAACAAATAAGGCAGAAAAAAGAAAAGGAAAAAACGACTGGTGAATTATTTTTAGTTATTTGTGCACAGGCTTGAATGCATAATAATAAAAATAATAAATAATAATAATAATAATTGGACGGTGGCCAGATTGAGAATCCAGTCCTTGCTCGAGGGGCTTTGGATGAAAGTGTGCGTGATTAAAATGGGTTTATTTAGAAAACTACAGCTTTGAGGGTGGTTTTATTTTTGGTATCAGTCGGATAGAAATAATACATCAATAAATAAACTTAATGCATGTTTTTGTCATGCATTTCGTTTGCAAAACCCGCCTCTCCTTGTACAATAGATGTGAGCGTTAATGGTGGTAATTATATATTTAATATAGTTAATATTTACAAGCTGTGAATTAATTTTTTGTTTTTTGTTTTTTTTTTCAATACAAATGATTGTTCCTGTTTAATCCACGTGTGCGTCCTGGTCGTTGGAGGAGGAGGAGGAGGAGGAGGAGGAGGAGGAGGCCATTGGCTCCTGTCTGGTTCCGTCTTCTCTGGGTGCGTTCGTGTGCGCGCCGAGGGCCGCCTGAAACACTGGAATATTTAAATGACTGCTGTTTTAATTGACGCACGGAGCAGAAGTGTACGCTCACAAACCAGGAACAACCCCCACCATCCACCATCGAGCGGCAGCGTCTCCTCCGCCTCCACTGCGCACTGTGCGCACAATCCGGCCAGACCCCGGGTGTGCGCCTGCGCCTGCTGCTGCTGCTGCTGCTGCTGCTGCTGCTGCTGCTGCTGCCACCGGATCTGGACCTGACGCAGCACGGCAGCCTCAGGTAAGAGTTCTTGTCGTATTTTATCAAGATAGTAATAATGGCGGCTGTTGTTGGTGCATTTTCTTTTCTTTTCTTTTTTCTTTTTTTATTTTTTTTTTTGATGCCTTTTGACGCACAGGCAGGAACGGAGGAGAGGGTGTAAAGTCACGCGCCATGATAAAAAACAAAAACAAAAAAACAGTAGCATGTGAAACAGACTCTCTGGGATAAACATGGATGTGATGGTGGGAGCAGCAGCAGCAGCAGCAGCAGCAGCATCAGCATCAGCATCTCCTCCTCTGATCTACCGGATATTCAAATTATTTTTTTAGTTAAGTCTCAAAAATATTTATGTTGTTTGAATGAATTATTTAAAGTAGATATAAACAGATTTTTTTTCCCTATTTGACGCCGACAGAGAGAGAAAATATACAAACCCCGCTTTATTATGTACAGTGATATACAGTAAATATATATATATAGTTAATGCATTTATTAATTAAAGAAAAGAGCTGTTTTAATACTATTCTGCAGAAACCAAAACTATATTAAAAAATATTTAATGTATGAAAACAAAAAAAATCATACAATTATACGTTTTGAGCATTTATCGTCTGAATATTAATTCTATTCTTTGTTATCATTTTTTGAAACACGTAACATTAATTTACATAATTTGTTCTTAAATTAAACACAGTAAATGCTGAAACGCCTCTTTATGTTTAAAAAAATGTATAAAACCGTTAAAATCTTAAAAAAGAAAAAATATGACCTGGATGAGCGTTGACTGAATTCTCTTTCAACCTTAATTTCAAATTTAATATTAGGTATTTAAAAAAAAATAAACTTAAAAAGCCGTTGATGAATTTAATATTAGGTATTTAAAAAAAAACAAACTTAAAAAGCCGTTGATTGATGTTTATATATTTATTATATAGAACAAAAAAAAAAGAAAGAAAAGAAAACAACAGCTAACAGAACGACATTGTGATTCCCCTGGTGTTCACTGACACACACTGGAACAGCAACTTCAGTCAAATGAAATGTCAGTGCTGGAGGCAAGGGGACAAAAAACAGGGGTTTAGAGACATTAACGGTTTGATAAATGTCTTCAGGAAGAAAAAAGAAGAAAAAAAACACCAATCCCGACACTTTAGTGAAGTTAAAGTGTTTATGAATAAGTCAGAAAAACCAGCAGCCGCCCTGGTTCACTGGTGTTTGGTCAATCACTGGAGGTGTGGGTGTATAATATCACACGGAGCTGAGACGGTCAGTCCTCTGGGGGCGTCTTTGTCCAGATGAAACCCAGTCCTTCAGTCCGATTTCTGCTTCTTTTTTAGTCTTTTTTTTTTAAAACAGCGACCCGTTTTTTTATTTTTTTTATTTCCTGTCGTCACCCTGAGACACTGACAGAGCTGCAAATTAACGCCGCGCTTTGCAGAAACAGCTGCAGGTCCAGCAGTCAGTCAGTCAGTCAGTCAGTCAGTCAGTCAGTCAGTCAGTCAGTCAGTCCATCCGGACACCAGGGTCTACAGCTCTGCTGTTGTTGTCTTATAGCCCTGGTATCAAGGGGCCTCCAATTAAAGGCAGCACAATCAGGGAGGTGTAGGGAGGGAGGGAGGGAGGGAGGGAGGGGGACACACAACACATGATAATGTAACACGTCTTGAGATGAAGTAATGAAGCATCCACACCTGCAAACCACCACCACCACCACCTCACTACACACACACACACCGACACACACACACGCACGCAGCTAGTAAATCTATTAATGGAACCAGAGATTCATAGATTCAGTCCATATCCGTGTCTTGTTCCTACATCTGTATCGTGTGTGTGTGTGTAGTTCTGCAGCGGCCTGTGTTTTAAATGTAAACACACACACACACACAGCTCGTCTGCTGACACTGCGTTTGTCCTGCACGTGTTGGACCTTTAAGTCATTCAGTATGTAAATATATATATATGTTTTTTATAAAGTAGAAAATATATATCTGTACATATAGTTTTCCCGTTTTCACAACCTTTGTTCAAAGTTGCACTGATCTTAATTGTAGCTTCACAGCCACAGATGTTGGGTGTCTTAGCAGTGACGTCAGCCGGATCTGTCTCGGCCTCTGCACTACATCACGTTTACTGCCATCAAAACAAGTCTGCTGTAAATAAACAGCGGGTTTTTTGGCCTAATTCTCCGGCTCTTGTTAATGACCGGTCCGCAGGAAATTATTCTGATTTTCAAATGAGTTTTTGATGGAAGGAAAATCTGAGATGTTTCCATTGGACAACAAAACAAACAAACAAACAAACAAACAAACAATGCAGTGATAAAATGCTGCAGCTTTATTACGTTGATGAATAAAACTCGCATCAATGCAACGTTCTTTTAAAACTCTAAATTAGAGAATTTTAAAACTACATTTATTACACATCATTAACGCTCTTTTTTGGAATGTTTTATCCACGAAAATACATTTTATATAAAAATACACAAACACACACCAGAAATATGCAAAGGAACAAAAACAAAAGTCACAAATTGAGTGAATTTCCTGACAAAATATTTGTTAAAAAAGACTTCATCATTTTTCATCATTAATTCTTTACTACAAACGCACTGAGTTTAAGAGAAATCCCCACATTAAAAAAAAAAATTAACTGTAGTACCAAAAAAATTGCGGTTATATACGATATTTAAAAGTCGATTTTACGGTTTACGGTTTACATTGTCAAAAAAAAACAAGTTTATATGAAATAGAACTCTAATCTTTTTCTCAAAGGTTGTTCCGTGTAAAGGACATAAACGAGTAAAACATTTACATGTGGCTCATTCTGAGTTAATCCCAGAGTCTGGTGCTCCTGCCTCCTGGCCTTTAACTGCAGGAATAAAAGTAATGAAAATGTCAATACCATAAAGTCGTCGTGGTCCTTGGCTCAGTCAGAATCGGCAGATTTTTGAGGGGAGAGTGACAGCTCTTTGTTGGTGAATGGAAAAGGGTGGCGATGAAGAGGGAGAGGGAGAGAGAGAGAGAGAAAGGGAGAGAGAGGGGAGGTGGGGATGAGGGGGGGGGGGTGGGGGGGAACTCCTCCTACCAAATTATTCAGACTGGGCAGGCTTTAGGATTTGCTCCCTTCACAAATAGGACACGGTTCTCAAATGCAGGCAGTCCCAACCTGACCTCCAAGCACCGAGGAAGCCCTGACTGACTGGGAACAACCGGGATAGAGAGAAATCACCAACCAAAACTCTGTGTCATTATTTTTTTCTCTCTTTTTTTTTTTTTTTCCTGGCGTGTATTTATACTGCCCCCCCCCCTCCACCTCCTCCCTCTTCCTCCCCAGCACCAACACCTCTTCCACACCGGTTTGTCGCATCATTTGGACTATATACATTTTTTTTTCCTCTGTTGTTTTTGGAGGAGGAGGAAGAGAGAAAGAGAGCGAGAGTAAGAGAGAGAGAGAGAGAGAGAGAGAGAGACATTGACGGGGAGAAGGAAAAATCTGGTGCGCCACACACCAACTCCTCCCGTCCCACCCATGTTGTAGTTTCTTGGCGTTTCTTCTTTTCTTCATGCAGTTGCCTTTGCACTCTGAGGAGGTGATTTGATTCTCAGTCTCCTGTGGTGGTGGTGGTGGTGGTGCCTGTTGGTGGTGGTGTGTGTGTCGCCCCTCTCACAGCCTCGGAGCCCCTCTCTTGGATGCGCTGAGAGCGCAGGGCGCAGCGCCGCAGTCACAGTATATGGAAGTTGTGGGCTGCAAGACAGAGGCAGGCAGTTGCACGTTGCGTCCAGGACCGGGAGCCATGCTTTTCCACGGGATCTCCGGGGATCACATCCAAGGGATCATGGAGGAGATGGAGAGACGGTCGAAAACGGAGTCGCGTTTGGCCAAGGGCATGCAGCTGAACGGCAGAGAGTCGGTAAGAGCAGGGGTCCCGGCGAGCTGTGGTCAAAAGTGTGGCGTGGCCGTTGTGAGCGGCGACCGTGCGGCAACCAACAATAACCGAACTGTCTGGAAAATGGCCGAGAGCGTCAGTAACACAGTTACTCGGTGTATGAATTCGATTACAGATCAGTCTGAGACTGTGAAGTTAATTTGTAAAATGGTAAACTATTTGTTTTGGCTTTAAAATTGTAGATGTAAGTAAATTAATAAATTATTATTATTAATTTAATCTGTAGCATTATTATTATTATAAATTGGTCAATCTCTTGTTATAATCCCATTTATTTAGCCTAAATTAGTGGTGGAATATTTTACGTAATGTTTCTTTATTATGTCTTTTGTTTCAGGCATTTTAAAAAAAATCAAAAAATTAAACTGCTAAACTAATTACACTAGTAAAGTGTAAATTAAAAAAAAAGTCATTTTAACACAAGCCTTAACCGTAAATAATTTTAGAAAATAC
>NC_024308.1:4962107-4975821 GCF_000523025.1 Cynoglossus semilaevis
TGACCTCTCAGTCGACAACAACCTGGCTGCAACTTTATGTAAAAATAATTTTAAAAAAGAAGAAGAAATACTACATGTATTAAAATACTGAAAAATATGCTTTTTATATGTAATAATATATTTTTAAAATTATACTACATGTATTAAAATACTGAAAAACATACGTTTTATATTTAATATATTTTTAAAATGTCTATGTGTATGTATATATACGAAACGGTGAGTACAGAGTGTTAACGTTGTTATTATTATTATGATTTTTATATAAAATAGGGTATTTTTATTTAATAAGTTGTGATATAGTTTAAATATATATTTATTCTATAAAATAAACAAAAAAATTGGAAACGCGAAAAAAAGTAAAAGTAGTTTTTCGTGCTTAAAACGTCGCTATTAATTAAGTGTTTTTGAAGTCTTTTTAAACAGGAGCCACACAGTGTTCAGATTTCCAATGAACTTTTAACTTTCTACAAAATAAAAACCATATCAGGTTTCACACCTCGGTGTTCACTGTTTTACGTGCTTCACGCGGTTATTTCAAAAAAAGGTAAATATTTAAAACAAAAAACAGGCTCGAAATAATAATTAAAAAAAACAACATAGATATATATATTTTTTTGTATTTTTTTTGTCCCCGTGTCGGTTGCTCTTGACATATCCCACATCTGAGTGTCAGTGTGTGTGTGTGGATGTGGATCACAGACGTTGTTCCATCAGCTGTGTCTTCTCTGTGTGTCCGACCGCAGACCATGCCCTCCATGAGCCCGGACAAGCCCGCTCTGTGTGCCGGCTGCGGTGGAAAGATTTCGGACAGATACTACCTCCTAGCCGTGGACAAACAGTGGCACCTGCGGTGCCTCAAATGCTGTGAATGTAAACTAGCGCTGGAGTCGGAGCTTACGTGTTTTGCCAAGGATGGGAGTATCTATTGCAAAGAGGATTACTACAGGTAAGAACCATCCGGATCGATCCGTTTACTTCATCCCATGTCGTGTCGCTCATCTAGTCCGGAATAATGGGTTTATGCCTTTAATGCAATTACTCATGCTCTGTGACGCTCGTTGTGAGTTAGGTTGGAGTTAAAGCCTTAGTTGAAAAATACAACACTCCTTAGTTCTGATTCAACAACAAAGGCTGTGACTGTTTGTCCAAATCACATCGATGCCAATTAGACCTCAGATATATATATATTTTTTAAACAAAACAACCCAAAGCCTTGGTGATATAATTAAACATGATCCTGATCTCAGTTGATTATTTTATGACAGAAATGTTGGTTTTTTTATATATCCCTTGAATGTAATTGTTCTAGAACTCTTAGTGCGGTGCCAACTGTATAAATGGCTCTCACAGAAACAAAGAAGCCAGTGTGCCCACACCATTTTTTTTTTTTCATTACAAAGAATCCAACCTAGTTGCCCTTTGTCAGCCTGTGCACTACAGTGTGGCTGCTTTGGAACAACTATTTGCAAATATGTCCCGGGTGGAAAGACGTGTTCCTGTCATTTAACACGATCACAATCGAATAACGGGTCAGGACCGAGGGGTCAGAAATGAGGGGGGATCTGACAAATTCACTTTAGGCTGTTTCTTTAATTCTATTGCTTGAAAATGATGTGTAGCTCACCAACATACACTCCCAGTAATGTATGTTGACGTGACATTATTTCCCCTTTTACCCTAAAGCTTCTAGACATTTATTTTTTTAGACAACTCGTTTATATGTTTTTAGTGGATAAAAACCTCATAAGCAGTGACTTGTGTTATTTATAACTGATATGTGTAAACGCAATTTAAAAAAAAAAATGGTACTGCAGATAAAAAGGTTGAGAAACATATATATCAACATATAGATTATGTGGGCCTTAAACCAAACTAAAGCAGCAAAGTTGAAAAAATATTCAGGCAAGAAATGTCAAAAATAAATTCCTATGTTGATTTTATTTTTTAATTCCATTTATTTATATTTTTACGATAAACGTTATAAATCTGTCGTTTCACTTTTTCACTTCTGTGTAATTGTTATTTATGAAAAAGTGTATTTTTTAATTTTTTGTCAGAACTTTGCTCTGATAATAAAATAGTGAGACACACAAAAAAAATCGAACATAATGTGAAAATTAGATTTTTATTCAAAATACGTCTAAAGAAAATGCTAATGTTAACGTTAATGTGTTAAGATTTTGAAACTTGTCCGACATTAATCTGAAAGAATGGCTTCAATGTCATAATCTTTAAGAGAAAAAAGTGTTAAAATTCGTCTGAGAAAAAAAATCTAAAAAAGTAATCTAATTAATATGATTGCTTGTACATTATAATATAGCCACAATCGTGGGATAAAGGAGTCAAAATATTGAGATTAAGGTCTGACTTTAATTTTTAAATAAAAATCAGTTTCTTAAAAAAATACACGTGGTCCTAATCCTCTTTGTTTTACTTAGACTGGTGTGTTTAATGTAAAATTATGCAAATTTACGAAAGACAAAAATTGACACTAATCAGAATACGACGCGCGGTCACGTGACGTCGTAATTAGCTCGTTAAGCCTGCAGCGTTACCTCATTATAACACACCCACAAACACGCGCACACACCTGGTGTCCGTTGCGCACACCTGTGTCTGTCGGCGTTGGTGGTGTCATGTTGTCCCCTGTCATCCCGCGTCTTTTGTGTCCCCTCTGCTCTGTGTATGAGAAAATGTCCTGACGGTGTGTCTGTTCCAGAAGGTTCTCCGTGCAGAGGTGCGCTCGCTGCCACCTGGGCATTTCCGCCTCGGAGATGGTGATGCGGGCCCGGGACTCTGTGTACCACCTGAGCTGCTTCACCTGCACCACCTGCAACAAGACCCTGACCACTGGAGACCACTTCGGCATGAAGGACAGCCTGGTCTACTGTCGCCTCCACTTCGAGACGCTGGTGCAGGGACCCGAGTACCACCCTCAACTCAACTTCGCCGAGCTGGCGGCCAAGGGCGGCGGCCTCTCCCTGCCCTACTTCAACGGCACCGGCGGCACCGCGCAGAAGGGACGGCCGAGGAAGAGGAAGAGCCCGGCCATGGGGATCGACATACCGAGCTACACAGGTGAGGCCACCGGAAGCACTTCCACAGCTGGGCAATACAGGATAACGGATATATATACATATATATAAAAAGAACAAAAAAGACTCGGTAACATAGAATATATATATTGTTTCGGAAAATATGACATGAAAATCGTTTTAGTTAAACCGCTTTAGATGACAACTGTGACGCAGTTAAAAATAACTGAGAAATATAACAATATGGCGGAAAGAATGCTATTAGCATAGCAATGGCTAATAAATGAACGTAAGTGAATGACTCAGCTATTTCAATTCTGTTTTTTTATTTATTACATTAGGGTTATTATTTTATCATTTACCATTAATGAATATTTAAATATTTGTTAAAGTTTCAAAACAGTACACAGTATTACAGTATTCTCATTAACGAAACCACGGAGCAGATGTCTAGTATATTATGTTATTCTCCACTCAAATATGAGGTTTTAGTCAAACTCTTTTTTTTTTCAGAAGAAAATCCAATTTAGAGTTTTTTTGGTTACTCCGTTAAAAGGTGTTACTTAAAGGTTAAAGTCAGATAGTTAAAGATAGTTTTTAATCTTACGTTTTTACTTATTTTTTTCATAAAATAGATAAAATCTACCTACACATTCTTAGTATTTTTTTTTTTGTATTTTAACAACCACAGTAAAAAAAACAACTTAACATTTAAGTGTGTTTTTATGGCTCTTGACCTATACATTTGGATTGTAAGTTGATTCAGCGTTATCAAATGTTCTTACCTCACTACCCTTAAAAACAGAAAACCATTGCACCCCAGTTTTCTTTGCCAGTCACAATTATTGCAATTAAAGAATGTGTATATTTACTTTAAAAAATATCCTTTGACACAAAGTCAAAATCTTTCCTGTTGAGCTTAGTTAATATTCAGGAGGACTATAAACCATTATCTGGAATAAACTAGTTTTAGAAAAGGGCCAAAAGATTTATTTAATGACAAATAATATTTCTATGACCTGTATGTGGGTCGTAACCCACTCTTTGGGAGTAACTGATATGAAATATAATTTTGTGCGTGTGTTTTTTTTAACAACATGCCATGTTTCCCTGTGTTGTAACAAAGTCATTAACACCAAATATTGAGGTAATTGGTAACTTTGAAAATGTAATTATTTGACAGTAAAAACATCTCTTAAATAATTCTTAGTATTATTTATTTAGGTCTGGTGGGATTATTCCTTCAAGATTTAACATTAAATGCATTTTGCATGTTGGCAATATATTTATAATTAGTACAGAGTCCTTTTTTATAATAGAAGAATCCTCACTTTCCTCTTTTGTCTATGAAGATTAGATATTAGCAGTTATTTTTGTTAAATAATAAGGATTAGTCTTTTAAATATATTTATGACGCACCTCCAAATCCCAACTTAAAGATTCTACACTTTCCCTTCTTTCCAACTGAAGCACATATAGTGTATGACATAAAATATGATTAAAGTATAATTTAAAACGATTAATAAACACTACTATCACACAATATTAGACATGTCACAGGACAGCTTGTAGTGAAAAGTGGTGCAAAGTGAACACCTGGTTGCCATAAAATGGTGTGAAAAATAGTGGACCCAAAAGACACACTTTAAACATCGTAATAGTTTGGGCTAAAAATTATATTTTCTAATTTTCAAGGTTAAATAGATATGATTTTTTTGGTAGTTCATTAATACCTTTAGTTTATTTAAATACAAAAAAAGGTGGCAAACGTCAATTGTTGTGTCCAAAATCTTTAAAGTAATTACTTTTATGGGGCCAAAAAACAAGAAACAGAATTACATTTCAAAAACCTCATTCAGAGAATCTGTTTAAAGTTAAGGAAATACAGAAAAGGGTCTTTAATTGTAATAAAATTGTAATTGTAAAATTAATAAAAATAAAAAGGACCACCAAATACAGACAAGAATGTAAAAAACAGATTTTGTTTGTTAGACAAACAATACAGCATTTTTTATATCATTCACATTTAGAACCTCAACATATTCATTTTTTGTCTTGTTTGCCTGAAAGACATAACAGATTTATCACATCACCCCCCCCCCATCTGCACCCCCAACACTATAAATAAAAAGGAAGAAAAAAACGTCAAATTTGTGGGCCCCAACCCAGCCTTTGGGAACCACCACCTTTAGACAATTCAGCTGATGTCACTGCATACATTATCTTCTCTCACCGACTTGTATGTTCAACAAGAACTACGACTAAAATGAATGGAAATATTTAAAAGGTGCCGAGTTTGTTGTCAGTCGAGTGGATGCGGGTCAGAGTTCAGGAATGTTTCGTTGAAAAAAAAAATCACGCCGAACACACACGCGCTCTTGTACACACACACACACACACGAGCACGACCACGGTTCATACTGGGCTACTGTTAAATGTAGGCTTCATCCACTATCTCGTCCTGACCCTCGGAGTGTTATAATGCGAAGCCCCCCCACCACCACCACGCACAGACACACATACACACACCACTCCCCCGCAGCGTCCCCATTTTGTCGTCGCTTTGTGCGCATTAGTGTGCGCTTGAGAAAGTTTGTCATTGTGCGCCAAGTTCGCAGTGTTCGCAGTGAATGCGGAAGAATAAGGGTAATCTGCGCGTTAATTGTTCTGCCTTAATTGGAGGTGACGTTGGAATCCACGGCCTCCTGTGCCGCAGGTCAGCGGTTCGGTTCTCAGGCGAAGAGACACAGATAGAGAACAGCACTGTACAGTCACACACACACACACAAAAACTCAGTCTGCTTTTGTTTGTTTTTTTGTTGTTTTTTTTCGAGACAAAGCTCATTGAGGTTGAGAAAAATCCTGCCGTTCTTTAAGTTGTAAAAATATCCTCGGTAAAGTCACAGTCTGCAGGGTTTTAAATGAAGAATGGAGCTGTTGTAAAGTCAGACTTGTTAAATTGTGACAGACGAAGTAAAGAGAGACAACATCTCTGTGAACTCATTATCAGGCAACGCATACAGACACATTTAAAGGCCCACTGGGAATATTTTATCTGTCATTTGGGAGATTTCTGTTTTATTATTTAATACAACAGAACAGAATAGAACAGAAGGAGTTTCTTTCAAATACTAATTTGCTTTCAATCCAAAGTGCCATTTCAATAATATAGATAGCATTCATTTAACATCTATCTCTCTGAATACCTTGGAGTACTCTCTTGAGTCAGACAGTCTGCTTTTGTTTGTTTTTTTGTTGTTTAGAACCAAACTGCATTAAAAAAAAAGACTCCAAAAGGTGTTTCCAACAAAAGCATGTGTTTTTGCACATCAGAAAAATCCTTAAAAGGACGAGGAGTTTACAAGGTGCAGTGACTAGTTCACAGAGAGCAGGATGGATTTTACAGACGGAATGAGTGTTTTTGCAACTGGCTTTAAAGGCCAGTGGAGATTCATATCTTCTTGTACTTTCTGTTCTTTCTCAAATAATAATAATACTAATAAAAAAAACATAAATTAATATATGAAGCTTCACCTTAATTTCTCTCATAAAAACAGCCTGATTTTCTAACTAACACACACTCTACTAAATATATACTAGATGGATTAACTAGATTCAAATTTCTATTGGAAAAAAAAAGACAGGAAGATTTAAAAATGAAAAAGCCTCTGAAATCACTGAAGGGAAATAAAATGATGATAAATTAGTCATGACACATCTCTTTCTCAGCCTGTTTTCCCCTCTCTTTGTTGTGCTATTTTTCCCCTCTCTCTCTCTTCATGTTGGATCAGGAGAATCTCGTTCATGACAAATAGGATGAGGTTTTGTTCACTGTTTTGTTTCTGCTTTAGTGAGCACATTCATATTTGTTTTCACCAGGGAGGTGAATGTGTGTGTGTGTGTCCACTGAGTATTCCTCCTCACTCTGAAAGCTTGGGTCTTGTTTGGATATAGAGACCCCTAGTGGGTAATATCAAGTGAAACACAATTCAGTGAAGAACTACTGTAGTACTGCAGAAACACACACAGTACACGTGCAGCGTGGTTATGTTAATGGATCCTTAAGTCACACAGTCACAGGAGGATTTTCTGCTGCCACAAAACACATTCATCACTGAAACATGTACCTCAGCACAATAACACACACATGGAGAACGTAGCCTGCAGTTTGTGAGATCTGCTTTGTAACGTGCTTACCATTGAGACTGGATTGTATTCAGGCAAAAAAAAAAATCTGACCAGTATCAGCTTAGCATTACCATACTTGGTGTTTACAGAGATTAATGTAGAAAAAGCCCATTCTGAATTTTAATGAAATGTCTCTTTCTCTATTATGAAAAATTAATTATTTAACACAGTGTTCACCCTATTCAGTTGCAGCAGTGAGGTTATCTTTAATACTAATTAACGTTTTTTTTTATGTGCGTAAAGCAAAATCCTCGTGTACTCCTTTAGTACAGTACGGCAGTTTTATTTCTCATTTACAATAAAAAAAAAAACCCTCCACCGTCTTTAAGCGTTTTACACACTACCTTCTTGACAAATGAGGCCCATTAGGCCTTTTAGTCTGCATGGGTTTTAGTAACACAAAATTTGCCCACTTCCAATAGTGCAGTGAAAATGCATCTTTTGTTTAAAAAAAGTGTATTTTTGTATGCAGTAGATTGTTGTAGTCTAAAGGTACAGTACTTTAAATATACTGAGTCATTCCTGTTCTTTAAACAGCAGTGTTATCACATCATGGAACAAACTGATGTTAACTTATCTGGTCAAAGTCTGTGGAAAAGTATGAGCTTCTCTGCAGGTCGGGTGGTAAATTAAATGGAAGCTTGACGTTGTGGTTTTGATTCCATTCTCTATTACTCTTCTGAGCAATTACCTTAATGGAAATGCTATGTCAAGTACAGAGCATTAAAACCATTATAATTGCACCTTCATGCTCTGTTTTTGTTTTACCTCACGTCATGATGTTCATGAAACAAATCCAATAGAGGATCAAGAATCTCTACGTTGTAGCTATTTTAATCAACTGTTTTTGGATTGATTTACACTTTAATGTGAAGCCAGACATAAATTCTTAAAAAAAAAATTAAGTTTGACTTTTTTATATTTTCCAAAAACAAGGTTTCGATAAAACAATCTATTCTTATCCGAGTCTTACAGTCAAAATTTATTTTCCCCGTCACTTAGGAAATTTAAACCGTTACATTTGTGTTGTATGGTTACGGCAACTTTGAACAACGCCTGTGTTCTGCTCTGTGCCCCGTCAGGCTGTAACGAGAACGACACCGACCACTTGGACCGAGACCAGCAGGCCTATGCTCCAACACAGAAGACCAAACGCATGCGGACCTCCTTCAAACACCACCAGCTGCGGACAATGAAATCCTATTTTGCCATCAACCACAACCCAGATGCTAAGGACTTAAAGCAGCTGGCGCAGAAAACAGGCCTGACCAAGAGAGTTCTACAGGTAAGAAGAACCTTCTCCTTCTCACTGATGTGATCAGCTCCTGTCTGTGTCCACACCTCCCCCTCACCCTCCTCTCCCTCTTCCATACCCCTCCCATTATCTCACATTTTAGTCGTGATTTTTTTTTTTTTGTTTGTTTGTTTGGTTGGTCCATTTACTGTAGTCTTTAGATGTGTATCCAGGGGTTTTAGTTGAAATTATTTCAACATTTTAAAATAAAAAAAAATTAATCAGCCTTTAGAACAAAATTAAGTTTTTCATTCCTTATTCATTTGCTAATATTAATGATAAAGAGTGCACATGTCTTTTGAAATTAGATCTACAGTAGAGGTTCCACTGGGTAACGTTTGCCTCCATTATTTGTTTTGATTTGCCTTAAGTCCCACAGTGTTGTAGTCAGTGTTGAGGAGACCATAGGACAATATCAATATCATGTTTTCCTTGTTAAATGAGAGCAACTTGATGCAGTGTTAGCTGTGATAACTTGACTTGTCACATGATCCTACTCAAAATCAAAAAAGTAAAAGCCACACTGGGATTGGTTTGCAGGTTTGGTTCCAAAACGCAAGAGCCAAATTCAGAAGGAACGTTTTGCGACAGGAGAATGGAGGTGTTGATAAGGCTGATGGCACCTCACTCCCTCCACCCTCGTCCGACAGTGGGGCCCTGACCCCCCCCTCCAGTGCGGCCACACTAACAGACCTGACAAACCCCTCTATCACTGTAGTGACCTCCGTCACCTCTAGTTTGGACAGCCATGATTCGGGGAGCCCGTCACAAACTACCTTGACAAACCTTTTCTAACAATTTATCTCTAGTGGACTGGATTTTTTTTTTAATTTGATCTGATTTTTATTTGGTTTGTTTTTTTGCTTTTTTTTTTTTTTTTTTGCTTTTTTCCAGTTTTTATTTTTCTCCCTCAATTTACATTTTTATTTTTTTAAGTGACACCTTAAATCAAGCAGACACAGCTCCTTGGAAAGTACAGAAAGTGCTGTACTGTGTTCACAAACGAGAACAACAAGCTCAGTCGCAGCCACATTAAAAATTATTAATGTGTAGCATTTGGAACGGCAGACAGACGTGTCTGGAGTCGGTGCAGAAACTGATTTTGGACAAAAGGCATTTCTGAAGATGAAGGCATTTATCAAAATTTCTCATGTATTTCACAGTTCATTAGGAAAAAAAAGTGACTTGAAAAAAAAAACCATGTCTAGAAAACTAGTCTTACTTGATTTGACTTGATTTGTACATTTGTATTGAATTGAGATTAAACTGAATCCTTTCTAATTTATGAGTAATTGGTTAGCCTTGAATTAACATGAATATCTTGCCCTCGGATAAACCTGTAAATGTATGCACTGTGTTCGCACTCTTCGATTCAAAATCTTGTTTCTGTTTTGGAATAATTTGGAAAAAAATAAACTTGTAGAATGTTCTGTATATGGATAACTCCAGAAAACAGGCTTTAATTATTTCCGAATGTTTCGGCCTCTGAGGCTGAGGTGGGTGGAATCAAACGTACGGCATCACACGTCTAAATTTGCATCAAAAGTTCCCGACCAATCACGGCTCATGTGGCGGATGAGGCTAAAATGGCACACATTTTTAAAGCAACAAAGAAGCCGTAGTTCTGATGTGATGCAGTCGCAGTGACAGAAACGGCCTCATGGGTAGAAATCGCTGAGAGACGTTAATGGCTAATGGGCGCTGTTGTAGTCGACTGTTATCATGACAGAGCACTTCTTGAGATTTGGACACACACACAGACATACACACACACACACACTCATACAGGAAACATCCATAGAACCACAGCTAAACTCAGTTGCACAGTGACAATATATACTGCCCAGTGAAAAGTGCATTATTGTTTTTATCATGTTGCTCAGGGTAACAATGGGATTTTTAAAAAGGGAAAAAAAGGAGAAAGTGTGTAGAGGAATTCAGCGGCTGCAGCGTTGCAGATTTTTTTTTTTTTTTTTGTTTGAACATTCAATGACCTCAGAAAGGTGGAGTCGTCAGAGGCAGCCAGTGGGAAATTCATCGTCCGTGTGCTCTACTTTTCTGGCCACATTTCTACTTTTCTTTTAATGACACTTGCCACTGAACAGACCAAAAAACACGTCTTTTCTGGCCTAAAAAAAAAGAGTAAAGTAAGGAAGGTAGTAAGGAAGGAAGGAAAGATAGGAAGGAAAGGATTCAGTGGAGTTGATCCATTTCATTGTCGGCGTATCAGTTTGTTCTGCAGCGGAACAAAGTGGTACTGTAGATCTGCTCAGTGGAGCAGACGCCTAACTCAGTTTACCATGTGCCTTATGCTATAACCTGGGAGAAAGTTTGTGATATTCAGGATCTATGTGTTCTTTGTTAACTGACTCACATCCTTTTGACGCCTCACTAGTTTTGTACTGTTTTGCATCTTATTTCCGAAGATCTTTCTATGGTGTAATCCTGTTAAAAAAAACAAAAAACAAAAAAACAAAAAAAAACAACCAAGGAAAAAAAAATCAAAAAAAAAACAACCAAGGAAAAAAAATAACAAAAAAACAAAAGAAGAAGAAGAAGAAGAAAAGGTCCAAGAAAAAGGCAGGGGAGGGGGCGGGGCAGCGATGTCATAGAAAGCATTTGTGCACTCTTTCAGATATAGTTGGTTAATCCAAGAACCTTATATATTGATCTTCGTGTTAATAGTTGAGTACAGTAAGTGTTCTATCAAGATTGTCCATGTTTCCCTGTTTCTTGATAAAGATGGTGTATAGAAACTATTTCCCCTTAAATATTTATGGACCAAACGGTTGTTATATATCTTATTAAATTTGTGTGAATAAAATACTTTGTTTTAAATGGGTTTTATTTTTCATTATACACTTGCCATTTTTTTGTCTTCTCTCCTAAATACAGTCTTTGTTCCGTTGATCACAGACAGCATTTACTGAAGCTCAGTTAGACGTCTCCATGTTTAATTTCATTTTTTATTTCTATTTTTCTTTAATGATGTTTATGGTTTATTTCTTTATATATAAAGTAATGCCCCATGGATTTGCATCTAAACCCTGCAGTCTAAATTTGAATAACTGCTTTTTAATGCATGGAAATTTCTTTCAAATTTGACTTGAAGGAATGCTGCGAAGCATATATTGATATATTTGTCTGCATTGATGCATTACTCATTGGTGCGACTCAAATGAAGTGAGAGTAAATGCAGACCCAGTAAAGCCAGGTTGCTCTGTAGTTAATATATTCTTACTCTATCGTTTCTTTCAGGGAGAACAAATCTTGGGGCATTACAGCCATACATCCCGACGTTTGAAAATTCCCTAAAGTATTAAGAGAAGGGGAAAACTTTGATGGGAATTCATCACCATTGAAGACAAAGACAATGTTAGGATAAGATGATAGCAGATTAAAAAAAAACAACAACAACAGCAACAACACAATTAAACCTGTTTCAGATGCAAATCAACAACAGATGATTATTTTGTACAAACCCCCTCTCCCCAAAAAAAAAGTTTTTTCCCTGAATGTTTGAGTCCATCAGCGGAGGAGAGCCAACAATGTCTGATGTTGATGATATGAAAAAACAAACAAAAAAAAAACACGTCTGTATTGGATGGAAAAATGCAGAAAATTGTTATAAATATGATGTAACATAGTTCAACAAAAACAGCTCCCAGGAAGAGACTGTGATTAAAAGACAGCAGGCGTCCAACATGACAACAATGTGAAACTGAGACGGTATGGATGTTACTGAAAATAACACACACACACACACACACACACACACACACGTTCTCTCACTGCCTTGCTCCTATGTAAGCACACTATATACTGCACATTCCCACACTCTTTTATTGCACTATACACGCAAACTGTTCCACACACACACACACCCTCTCTCAGTGCTGCCCCCCACCGCTACACCCTCCCCCCGTCCCTCCCCACACCCGCCCAAGACTCAGCTTGCTAAATCGAAGTTTTCTTTTGTCACGAGTGTCGTTCCACAAACACATGGCCTCCTTGAAACTCGGCAGCAGGACGCCCGTCAAATGTGATGAGTGCATGAAGGGGACTGCAGAGCTGGAGCTTTGCCATCTGGCTGTACCGAGGGAAGGAAGGAAGGAAGGAAATGGAGAAAAAAAAAAAAAAGCAAACACAAACAAACAAACAAACAAACAAACAACAACAAAGAAAAAAAACCCAACCAAAAAAACAAAAAGAATAAAGAAGGGATTGTCCTTTTGCATGCGTCTCGTTGTCGTTGTAACCATTTTTCCTCTAGGATGTGTATTCTTTCATTTTGATTCGCTGTAACTTTCATTGTTCGCTGCAAAAATAATAAAGCATATAAAACTGAAGCCGTTGATGCTGCTCGCCGCACCCAGACGTCACTGTGAGGCGGAGCTGATTTGTCTACGTGACTCTTGCTGTACTTTACATCACAACTGATTCTGGATATTTGTGCCCAAGTCCAGTGTGTGTGTCTTAACGCTTCCACCCACGTATACAGCACCTATTACCATCATCTGGGATTTTTTTTTTTTTACAATTCATAGTGTACATATTTTTTTTATTACTTTTTTTTTAATCAGAAAGTGTGGCCACAAATATTCACGGACAATTTATCGAAGGGAACGCTTATTTACTCTCCCGGTGAAGGTTGTAATGCACTCATAAAATTGTAATATGTGCAGAACTGGCAGTAAACTCCAGCGTCATTACTGCGAGTGTGCAGTACAGAACGCAGTGTGATGTCAGAGGGTGTATTTTGGAAAAAGTAAAAAAAGAAAAAGAAAACAAAAAGGAATGAAAAGTAGGGGAGGAAAAAGAAAGGATCGGGGAGAGACTGAAGCCACATGGGGACCAGTAAACAGGCTGGTGTTGAATTCCAACAATGTGGGAAACAGCAAACACTTGAGTCAGTCCAAGAGGAAACCTCAGTCGCTGGGGTGCCTGCTCTCCGCATTCCCCGGGTCTGACGGTGGGCGCGTTGACACCAGCGAGCTGCAGGAAGCAGAAGTCGCAGCAGAAACACAAACAAACGCAGCCAGTCCTGCTCACGTTCTGGAGCTGACGGATGAAAATCCTGGACTACATCAGGGCCTGCGTGTTGACAGGAATTTCAGGGGCTTTCACAACACAAGAACATGCACGTGTGTGTATTTGGTTAAAAAAAAAAAAAAAAGTTTGCCCGCCTGTCCAA
>NC_024308.1:4976218-5006425 GCF_000523025.1 Cynoglossus semilaevis
TTTGAGGGGGCTTCAAAACCCAAGAACCTGCCAGGGTGTGTATTTGGGTAAAAAAAAAAAAAAATGTCTGCCAGCCTGTCCAACGGCAGTGGGAGTCTTCAACTCCCAACTTTTCTAAATGGATGTGAAATTACATTTCGACTGAAGTCTGTTTTTTATTGTGACCGTTTTTGCATGCAGAGAAATGGACCAGAACGTGTATTTGTTCCTTGACTGAGTTGGTTACAGTGTGGTAAACATATACTTTCACGCTCCAGTCCCGATCTTAACGTGAACAGAGACCTCCCTGAGAACAGAGCAGGACGTCTGGGGGGAAGACTGGGCCTCAGACTCCTTTTCTTCTGCTCAACGACAAACGCTGTGTTTACTGTGACTGTGCAAAAAACAAAACAAAACAGTGTTGACGCTGCTGAACGTTCGCCGCTGCACAGACTTGGCTGATGCTGATGTGATACCACGCCGCGTGTTGTCGTCTTGGCTCACGTGCTGAGACTGTATAAAAGAAATGTAAGGTAGCCGCGGGGATGCTAACTGTGGTCGTAAATCCAAGCGGTGGAAGCGGAAAGGAAGTGTTCTGCTGTCAGGGAACAACATTTTCCTGCCGGGTTTATAGTCCCGGGGTCTCCGCTAAACAAAATGTCATTTACTGTGTAATTTAGAACAAGAGAAGAAGATGGAGACCGTAGGAGTGGACGCCACCTGTGGCTCACGCCTCCGACAGGTTGATGTCAATCACACACACATGTACGGTCTACTGTCAGACTCTACGTCATGATTTATGATGTCACAGACTGAAAAAAAAGTACCCGGTGGAAATGTTTTAAAAATGTCTTTACTGTCACTTTAAATCAGCTGAGACATTGTAGGTTTTTTTCTCTGGACTTCAGGTCATATGAAGCTAATTTTGGTAGCATTTTTTTTTTCTACTTCCCGGATTATTAATAAGAAATGGATGGATCTGGTTGCAAACTAGTGTTGCTGTACTGAATGATGGACAATTGTTTCTTATTTTTTCCTCCGTTAGTGGAACAAATTAAATATGTCGTTAAACAATTTTAGAAGAGTAGAAAACTTTAGAATTTAGAAAATATTAAGGTCAAAGTTTACAGCCTGATTCTTCCTCCTCCTCCTTTGATGCCCTTAATGGTGACATACAGTGTAAATATTAAAGGTTGTACCACATGTTAAAACTCTGATTTATCCTTTCACATGCACTCGTGTCTTTGTCAGGAATCCACTGAGCTGCATGTGATCGTTTACACTCCCAGACTACTGGTACAGAACCTCCAAATGTAATGGGAAAAAACCACTAGAGCGGTGACGAGTTTTTTCACGTCAACAAACCCATAAATAAAGTCGAAGTCGAGTGGATGCGTCACTTGATGATGTCATCACATCGTCAGCGGAGGAGCTGCACATACACACACACGTCCGACAAGGAGCACTCTCGATACATTCCTTTTTTGTAGCTTTTAATAACGAAGCTAACGCAGCAGTCAGTGGTTCTCTCAGCTCAACTGACTTCTTCAGTCTCGGCTTTGTGACAGCTTCATCCTCCACGTCGGACTGACCTGACGGACGCTGCGGTGTTACAGAAGAAGAATTCTAAGACAGTCACTTTTTTCTAGTCAGTTTTTCTTTTTCATTTCTGGTTTAATGTCCGCGGTGTTACATAAGACGAATTCTAAGACAGTCATTTTTTTCCAGTCAGTTTTTCAATTTCATTTCTTGCTTAATGTGAAACTGGAACTACTTCAACTTGTTGTCACTGATGGTTGGTTTGATGTGTTAAAATGTTCCTTCAACACAGAGTAACTTTACTGCTCATTTTATGACGTGATTATGATCATTGCTTAAGTTGAGGATGTAATATCAACCAATCAGAGCGTTAAGGAGGGGAAAGAAAAAAAACAACTTTCGACTTTTTGACTCTTCTCATGGGACGTCGACTCGTGCCACTCGTGACGACAGATCGATTTCTCTGTCCATACGGTCCTCACTACAATCACTCACTGTGACCTGAAGTCACCTCAGCTGATCTACCTTAACCTTGAGGTAAGAGGACAGTTCTATTCTGCTGTTAGCAAGTAAGCTGATAATGTAGTTTAGAATTGATTCATCTTTGAGTTCTGCTAAAATAAATTTAAAAAAAATACAGTTAGTCATGACTTTTAGGCTAAATCTGGTCCGTTGCTGGGAGTGAGGGCTCAGGAGCCGTCGGTTGCAGATCCCTGGTCTAGGTTTGCATGATGTGAGTAAAAGTTAACCATTTAAATGAAAAGACACTTGTGTGAGTTCATTTCAAAGACTAACTAGAATTAAAAGCCTTCAATCAGTCCTTTAAAGGCCACGGACGACGTCGTCTCTGAACCACAAACTGCTGCACCAACATTCACTCGCCTCACCGTGAGGCCTCGGCTGGAGAACCGGTGCAATTAAACACTTGTGCGATTCGGGGACCTGCCAGTTTATCAGCCGGCTCCCGACATTTGCTGTTTGCTCACATCTGCCTGGAGAACACGTGTTCCTCAGAAAGGTCAAACCAGACACCGGCTGAAGGTATAAGTGCTTCACTCTGCCTGTCACAACAACAACCACAACCTGAGAGCACGTCCGCGCCGTCCGCTCATCGTGTTGACACCGGGTGCTGCTTCATGTCAACCACAGGGGGCGGAGTGGCATCACCATTCAGCAGGGCGTCGGAGTTCGGGGGGGGGGGTGTTTTTAACTCATCATACTACAGAGTTTTTCTAAGTTTGGTTGACAACACCTGTGATTCACAGCCTTCGTCATCATACACTCACACACACACACACAGGACAGGGGACGGGGACGGGGTCACAGAATGATCACACAGCCATAGGCCTCTGCCTAAACCTGTACCTTACATGTCTCTGTGACGGTGTTTTCACCGCCTCTACGTGTGTGTGTGTGTGTGTGTGTGTGTAAAATCCTGTCCGTTCCACCTCAGTAGCATCCTGTCATCACGAGACATTTAACCTCACACAGCTCACTGGCTGGTGAGCTGCTAATACAAACACACACTGGCACCAGGTCGCACACACACACACACACACACGAGCTGTGTCTCACTGGTGTCGTGGTCCGTCACACGAGCTGTGTCTCAGTGGTGTCGTGGTCCGTCCGATGTCTGCCTGACTGTGTGTGTGTGTGCGTCTGTTTCTTTCGACCGTCTTTCTGAGGATCTTTTATTGAGCAAATGTTTTTTTTGTTGGTTCAATAATTTTGAACTCCTCGTTCTAAAGTGACGCAGCAATTTGTCTGGTTAATTCTAATGACGAATGAGGTTCCAGCGTCGGCGCTGGCTCTGGGTCTGTGGGCTGTTGAGTTGTTTTTTAAATCAGATCGATTCTAGACTTTGTTGTCCACATGTCGCTCCCCCTGGTGGTCTGGCTGTCAGTAGACAAATGGCAAAAGCCATAGAGTTAAGTGGTCTGAGCGAGTACCAGGAAGAGAATTGTACTACACATATAGTACTACGGTACCATTTTGAAGGTTGTTACTTTGAAGGGACGTGTTGTGTCCAAGACTTGAGGAGAAGAGTTAGGGTTTGGTTTGGATGTTGGGGTTGGTTATTATCACAGTAGAAACGTTTGTTCTTACTAAAACTCCACTGGTCTCGAAGTAAAACACTGACATTCCTATAAAAAATGCAATTCTCTTTGAACATATCAAATAAATTGACCATTTCTCCACTGTGTTTAAGAAAAGATTGAAATTCAATTGAAATTCATCAGCTGTGCTGTGCTCTGAGAGCCCTCGGGGTCCCGCCCCTCACTTTGGGGACCACTGCTTTAACAAGTTCTTCATCCGCATTTTCAGACAACACATCATTAAAAAAAAACCATAAACAATGACTAAATTATTAAATGATTAAAGAAACATAATGACAAATTGCACGGCATGACCTTTGACCTTCACTATTAGAAATGTCTTTCTAATCCTGTTCCGTTCCCTCACTCTAATCTGACCAAACTTCTAATCTTGAACCTCCAAATACTCTCTCCCTTAGTGGGGACCTGCAAATACACGTGTCCCCACAGCCATGGTGTCTCTCCAGGAAAATGTCCCCACAAGTATAGATGTACCAGGAACACACAAACACTCACACAAACCCCTGTCAATCATGGCCAATAGGGACCACACACACACACACCACACACACACACCACACTGACCATGCTCAGTGACCCTAACTATAACCAGTACTGACTAACCCATATGTTAGTCTAACTAATTCCTACTACAGAACAGAAGGACCAATCGCGTGTCCTCGTTATGACCGCCGTCTCCATAACAGTTGGTATCAATGCAGAAAATGGCAACCACCAAAAACACACACACACCCGCAGCAACCTAAAAAAGTATATATATATATATTTATTTATTTTTTTTCTCTCTTTTTTTGTTGTTGTTGTTGCTCTGATCGGTGCGGAGATAATATGCCAGTTTGTCCTTCACATTACCACAGACTTTCTCTCCTGTGACTCATTTGTGCGCGGCTCTCCACACGCCATAAATCCTTTATTCCTCTGTTGTGCCGTTATTCTATATTTACACGCGTTTGTTATGTGACGGCTCATCTGAAACAACCTTGAAAACACTGCGATCAAGGCCGATAACTACGGGTTGCAGTTGTGCTTTGAAGACAAAACAACATTAATTAGCAAAATGAAATGGAAATGCAGGCACGGCCATAGCAGCCGCCTGCAACTTCTGCTGGATGGATGAGGGGCGAGAGAGAGCAAGAGAGAGAGAGAGAGAGAGAGGGGCAACGTTCTGTACACACCTCCGTCTGTAATCCCTCTCTCTCTCTCTCTCTCTCGGTCTAATAGCTGTGCTCTGTGAGGAGTTAGATAAACAGGGAGCTGGTGCTCACTGGTACAGCGTGAGTCGGTGTGTGTGTGACAGGTCATCTTTGTACAGCTGCAGTGGAACCTCTCAGTTCCTCTTCAGGATGCACGCCGCTCCTCTCCATCTGCTGGTCTCTATGAAGTCTGCTCCCGATCACAGGAGCTTTGACTGCAGCTTCTGTCTCTGCTACGTTGCAGTCGTACCTAACCCCTGAGCCACATCAACAACACACAGCCAGGTATGAAAGACATGTGTGAAAATATCAACATTTTTTTCCCCCCTCTCTTTTTGAATGTTTAAAATGTGCTTTCAGCCTCTGGGTGCAAACAATTCCGCATATTTAGCAAGACAAAAAAAAAAAACACAAGACAGAGCAGGATCACACTGAGGTGTTTATGTTGAAGAAAACAGAAAGTGAACTCCTCAGCTACATGGATTATTTTGTAAAATATCATAATTTCTGAGTGACATTTTAGCGTGCAGCGCGTCGCTCTTGAGGTTCTCCTGTGGTTCAGTGTTTCGTGAAACAAATCGCGTTCTATTTCAGTTTCACTCACGCAATCATAAAACACAGAAATAACAGAAAACATTGCTTTTACAATATCTTAATAAACTTTTTACCTCATTGTTTTTCTGACGAAATGGTTTCCAACCATGTCTAGAATACAGCCCTAAATCATGACAAAGCCTCCCTAAATTTTAACTGAAGGTTCCAAAAATGTTTTGTTTTATTTTTTCCTGACATGTTTGTGTTACTGCAACATGAACTCATGTTTTTTTTACTCTGTATATGACAATAAATGTGAATCCAAAATAAACTTTCATCATCATTAAATCTTAAATCTTGTATCTTTTTTTACTGAATTTCAATGAAAATGAATGTTATGAAGTATGACAGTCATTCATTGGTCAACGTCATCCATCATTAAGAACCAAAACATGAGCATCAATGCTCCACTCAGCTGAATGTCTTGGGGAGGTGAACGTACACCATCCCCTCTCTCGTGCGCGTGACGCCGTCAGGCAGAGAGTGAGAACCAGTTGATACTGTTCACCTTAGAAATAATAACCCGGAATCAAAAGGAATATCCTCTCCATTGAATAAACAACGTCAGCGCAAGGAACACAGAAAAGTTTGCTCTTGGTTTGAACGCAGCACATCAGTGCAGAGAGACGCTTTTAGAACAAGGAAAAATTCCACGAGGTTATTAAACATTTTCCCAGAGCACAGACGCGGAGGCACGCACGTTGAACCGGAGGATCTCCGGGTGCCGCTCCCCCGACAGACTCGTGCATTACTTCTCATCCATCCGTCTAATTATTCCCTCAGAAACCTGAAATTTGAAGATACAAAAGACCGTCCCTATCTGTCACCCGGCGCCATTGATCTTATTGAAAGAAAATGTGGGCGTAGAGGAGAGAACCCAATATAACTCATGCCATTAAATTCCACACAGCATTATTCACACACGGAATTGACAGATTTCGCTGAGACGTTTCTTTTAATCTTCAACTGTTGTTGAAGAAGAAGGGGGAGGAATCCTACACTCCAGGCATCGCCGCCTCTTCCATATTTGCGGTGAGGTTAACAAGAAAGGCTATTGAAGTGAGGAGGGAAAACACCAACCTTCCTAACTTGTTGATTATTAACAATGGCGACGGGGGAGAAGACAGATGTGCTTCTTTATGTGTTTGAATTGTCAGTCTGAAATCAGCGCCCGAGCTCTTATCAAAGCAGAGTAAGCTGATCAATTCCAGATGCTGCGGCCGTCCATGCGAGTCAATCCGCCGCAACACTTTTGTCAATAAATTCTCATGATATTCCCAATTACCCACTGTGTGTGTGGATGTGAGCGTCGGGAGACGTGTGGGTACACACCAGGCAACGTGTGATAAATGCAAGCCAGGGGAATATTTTATCCCAAAAGCCTCGGCTGCCTCCGCCGCGTTCACACTCCCCCAGACTCACGCGAGCCTAACAATCACTGTACAGTGTGGAGAACAAAAGTTTGTAAAAACACAGACTTGCTCTTTTATTTTTGATGCCAGTGTGTGTCACCTACAGTGGGTGAAAAGAGCTCATCGTCTCCACTGCTGACTGAGGACTTTGATGAAGTTTGGGTAAAGATTGGTTGTTTTTTTTGTTTTTTTTTGCTGCGGTTCATTGACATGTCAAGTCAGAAAGTCTTCTGCAAAGACTTCAGAAACACGTCTGCTTCCTCAACCACCAAGCCACCACTGGCCCTCAGAGATGACTCATTGGTAGTGACAGGCTACATGAGTTCTCCACCATGGGCTGAAATGCAGCCCTAAATCATTACAGAGCTTGTCTATTACCTTCACGAAGGCCTTCACATTTACTGATCCATTTCCTTCCAGATCCCTCCCTGACACAGTGACAAACCGTCAACACTGACTTCAAAATGTCCCTCCAGTGGAGTCTTCGGACCGACTCCATTTTTTTATGCCCTAATTTTCCATCATTTGACGGTTGTAGAGATTCCGGTTACTCAGATAAAGACTCAGATTTGCCTGAAAGCTTGTGAAATACTTTGTTCTGTAAATTGGGCAACACCAATAAGTCACTACTTCTGTCTTCTCTGTGTTCGGTGTCAATCAAAACTCTGTTGTTTTTCCTGTCTATCATCATTTTGTCTCCCTGGATTTGAAACCTCCCTGGTTGACAAACTAGTTAGCAGCGACCTCAGCTGATCTCAGCTCAGCCTTGTCAACCACCTTAGGACGTGTCTCTCGGCCTGACCTTGGGGACACCCAGGTCGCACTCAGCACAGATGTTCCTGCACATTATTTCAGCCACGTGGTTTTGACACCCCCCTGTATGTTACCGCTGTCTGCATCTTGTATTCAGTTATTATGAGCTGAACTGTTTCAGGGGCATCAGAGTCTGCACCTGAGGCCCTGTCTGTGGTGATGGGCACCAGCTGCTGGATAACTCCAGGGCTAATCTTGGTACAGGGACTCGGGGTTCTGGTACCAGGCGTTTGGTCATATCCTGTGGGCCCCCCAGGCAGAGTGCTTAATTGCTTCTGGCCCACTTCAGGCATTAGTGATGGTGCTACATGTGCATTCATACCAGCTGGAACGACAACTAGGTCAACGATGTGTGTGTGTGTGTGAACCGATATTTATTTGTTGATCCTTTCCTCCCCTTCTTTTTTTTTTTTACCCTATTATTTATTGAAAAATTATCTTTTTGTTTCAACTGTATTCTGTTCTCTCAGTCGACTTCAACCTGACATCTTGAGCTGATCAAATATGAACCCCTCCTTTCAGATATGTGGCTGACTTGTTTTTTTTCTGGAGTCGACTTCCCACAAGAAAGGTCATAAAAAATCACGACTCTTGGTCTGCAAGGATCAGGTTTTTATTCAGCTGCTTCAGCTCCAGCCAAACTCCCAACTGGCACGTCTGGTTCCCAGGTACTTGGATTTTCTTCATTTCTTGTTTTCTTCTCCCTTCGTGTTGGATTATCCTGCCTTTGTGCTTGTGCTGCTTTGGTTTAGTGAGTAGTTTGCATTTGTATTTGCTGACCTTGTGCAGGATCAGCTCACAGCTGAGCCTCGGAGGAGACTGACTGTTGTATGTTATAAATCTCTAAATAAATCCCTACCTCAGCCTGTCCTGCTGTGATTAACCGTTGGCTCTGGCGAGCTCTGTTTCTGTTATCCAGTGGGCAAACGTTAGTCTCAAAAGCTAAATGCTTTTGCTTCTTCTCATGGAAAATATTTTATTTATAGAAAACAATAATGAGGTACCAGCACACTTTACTTATAGACGGCAGTATTTGAAGGTGTTTACAGCACCCCCTGCAGGGGAGGGAGAACTTAATTCACATAAATACAAATATATTTTTTAGAAATGATTCTACTGTTCCAGGTAGATGGCTAAATAACAGAATGATCAAAAATAATAAACAATAAATACAAGTCAGTTGACTCCATATTCTATCTATATTTGGAAGATGATATTTTGTCTTTTTTTTTCTCCTAGAATTCACATTAAGTTCTGAAAGAGACCCAACACTGGCTATTGAAATCATTTGTGTGAATGTTTTATGACATTATGAATAATATTTCAGTGAAAAGTAAGCATATTTTTACTTGACAACTCTTCCTACTGAGATACTTCCTGTGCCTCATTATGAATCAGAAGATACTCTGATGTAAATGCACAATAGAGTCGAATGTGGATGAGGATTGGACTCAGATGACGAGGTGAAGAAACACATACAAAAAATTGAGAATTAAAAAATGATGCTTTCCATAATAATTTAAAGATCATAATAATCAACAATTCACCGACTCACTGCGTTGTTCAGTGTTATTCCTGTGTTGACGACTGGGTTCCAAACAGGGTCATCAGGACAAATCCATGCTGGGACTCAGTGGCTGTCATCACAGCATTGACAGCAACAAATGGCCTTTTCAGTTTATTGGGAATCTTTCCCCACCTGAGTCTGTGTGCTGTCTCCAGGCCAATATGACAGAGAGGTGGCTGTCGGTGTCAAGTGCTGACACCACAACCACTCAGCTGCTGATGCTGCGACAGCTGCACCTGTTGCAAACCTTGCATGTTCCGAAACATTTCAAAAATCTGCTAAATCTTACAGTTTTTTTGACATGTTTACTTTGCTGTGGTGAACAAGCGTCACCCTTCTGGTGTCAATGTTTTGACTGATAAGATGCAGGACAGCTACTTGCAACACCACAAAAACAAAAATCCCCTGTTTGCTGTATCAACCAGAATCACCCGAGATCGAATTCACAGTGGCAACAACACCAGTAGAAAAGAATTAGAGTGACGTTAACTGCTGCTAAAAGTGCAACTTAACTTTTAAGAAATGTAACTAATTATTTTTAACAGTGACAGTGAAACATTTTTATGTATAATTTTAGAATCTGGGAGCTGAAATACATTCAAATCCCCCTGTAACACAGAGTATTGTAATCCTGGCTAAATTAAACAAAAATGAACAAAATTAAGAAATAAATTTAAAGTAGATGATTGATGATTGTCCACTGGTCATTACAAATGCACACTGTGGATTACGAGACAAACCACTGAGCAAGATTTGAGCCGCTGACCAGCCCACCATTGCGACGGCTGGACAAGGTATACTCAAACTGTGACGTCATCGTTGAGCTACCTGTGCCAAGACTTTCTTATAACTGCACGACTTGATGTTTTTTTTTTTTGT
Organism: Cynoglossus semilaevis; assembly: GCF_000523025.1. Classification (NCBI taxonomy): domain Eukaryota; kingdom Metazoa; phylum Chordata; class Actinopteri; order Pleuronectiformes; family Cynoglossidae; genus Cynoglossus; species Cynoglossus semilaevis. The sequence goes on from NC_024308.1 coordinate 4,986,312, forward strand.
CAGATGGTCAAAACTTGTTACACTCTACAGAAACTTGTCAAACTCGTCTAATTTGGGTACTTTGTACATTTAATAGTCACTAAAATAAAAATATAAAACTGTTTTGACACAGTATGCAGAATCTCGCGGTATTTGACAGCTTCCCTCCACTCTTTGACACTAGCCCCTCCTCTGCGCTCCGGGAATGCTGCCTTGTTTACATTACTGGCACACGGGTCAGGAGTGTGGTGATGACTGGGGGGAGGCCTAGTGGAGAGAGACACTGTCTGAACACACGTCCACATCACGGCTGCTTCCACAGAACAGACTCTCTGTGTCCGCTAAAAAAGTTTGGAGCGATCAGACACAGCGGTGCCACGCAGGACAGAGAGGCCCCGCCGTGAGGAGTGTCTGCAGCGACCTTGTACGAGGAAAAGGGAAAGTCAAAACAAAGACGAGCGCCATAACCATCCGCAGAAACTGTCAGCGTGAAGGAGGAATAGCTAAGCAACAGAGTCACACTTCCTGGTAAGAAATCACGCACTGAAGCCCATGATGATGAGCCACAGAAAACTAAAGCTGCTGCTGAAGCTCGTGTCTCTGCTGTGAGCCCGGTCCTCCGCTGCCGTCTTGGACAGTTGTTGTTTTGTCAGGAGTACGGAGCTCACTTTTAAAAAAAGTTTCTGCCAAGTTGGCTAACTAGCTTAGCGTGTTAGCTGACTAGCATGCCGGACTGTTAACTTTCACTACCACTGAAATGACAGTGTAACACTTTGTCCCTGAAAGTTAGTAACGGTCATTTAACGGCCGTATAACACTATGCGAAATGTTTTTCCACCGCAGTTTTGTATTATTTACATATTTCAAAGCCGAAAATATGGCCATGTAGTGGAAACAAATCAGTAGCTACGCGTTGACGACACACGAGAGTTTGATTTGTTGTGATGTAATAGTTAATTTGCTAACGCGTTAGTTTGTTTTGATCCCAAAGTTAATTTCGTCTCGTCATATTTTGCCTCATAGTTTACTTGGGCTCACTGTTAGTTTTTTTTGTGTTTGTCTTTGCCATAAAGTCACGTTTGCGCGTTAGTTTTTGTGTGTTTGTCTTTGCCTTAAAGTCACGTTTGCGCGTGTGTGTGTGTGCGCGTGTCCCCAACACTCCATAGCTGTAACAGCCTGCATCTACAGTAGCTACATTAAAGGTAAAGTATTCAGGAGTTCGAAAACTAACCCTAACCATAAGTATGTAATGCAGACCTCTCATTTAAGTTTAACTGAGCACCTACAAGCTAATAAGTAAACACAAAGTTACATGTCAAGTCATCAGGAATTTCTTAAAAAGTTAGAAGAAATATTGAAACTTTTTTTTAACCATTTGGTTAAAAGCAATTGTCAGTAATAGAGTAATTCCAGCCCATTGGGTGGCAGTGAGAATTGAAGGATCTAAGCATCTAAGGATGTTATATATTTTCATGTCATTGTATTGTTTTTATTTAGCCCACCCCCTTTTACTAAGCATCTAAGGATGTTATATATTTTTATGTCATTTTATTGTTTTTGGCATTTTGGTACATCACGATTGGGGGTGGACAGCTCTAAAGAACAGCACAGCTCCGTGCAATATTTAGCCCACCCCCTTTTCATGTCCTCTTGGCTGACCATCTACAATCCGTGGCTTGTTCACCTGATTTAGTAGGTAAATGTAATACTTGTGGTCCAGCCAAACAGAGTTTAAAGGAGTTTGAAGATTCAGTTTGCATAAATCGATGACATTGCAAATTCTTGTCTCTAACAGAGCAAGCAGTCATCTGCGGTATGTCTGTCAAGCATGTTGACATTACATACTTCCAGCTTGCTTTTTTAACTGTTATAAATATCCAGCCCGTGAGTTGGGTTTCATTTGGAGGAGAAATGCTGTTTTTATAGAGAGAAAGTTTACTTGAATAAAAGGATACATTTCTTAAGCACTTTCTTAGTGGAGAAGCTTTTTCCTGTGTGACTCACTCACTTTTTTCAGTGAGTCAGAGTGGTTATTGCGAGACGTTATGTCTTTCTTTTTTTTTTAACTGATCGAAACAACAGATCTGCTAGAGGTTTAATGGATCGTCTTCTGTCATTGTGATTATTACTGTTGTTAATGTAAACATTATTATTGTTAATATTGTGCTTTGTTGACAACTGTTCATACGCTAAGTGCATTGTCTGATATTCATTGGGAGTTTATAGCTCATCTCTTGACTGTAGGCTGTGGATGTTCCGAAATCTGTAAGAAGAGAGTTTCGGATTACTTGCGTCAGTTTCACTCCTGAATCTTAACTCTTCATAGAGTGGATCACAGGCTGCTATTTGAATAGTAAATAACAGTAATTGGTGTGAGTACAAAAACATTTTAAAAGACACCTCTAAAGATATAAAGCCTTAGCCACAACATGGCGATTATTTAACAATAAGTTGTTGAGGGCTATTATGATTATTGACAATATCGGTGTTTTTATTATAATTGTTATTATTGCTATAGATGCGTGCAGCAGTAGTGCTGACTTTTTAGTAGCTCACCTGGGGTCTTATGTTTTTTGATCAACCAGAAAACCTAAAACATTATCTCACCCCTGTTCCTGTCGCTGCCTATCACAGCCAAATATCTCAGGCTTCATACACATTTGGCAGCGATGCACCGAGATGATTCAGAGGAGAGTTGGGGAGTACTGACATACCTTGTTGACCCAATTATTACTCACTTTTCTGTTGCCACATTTGATCATCGTCAGAGACAACAGGCTGGAATACGCCAACCTCATCAGGTGATGGAGATGAACACCGGCTGCCTCTGTGAAGCTGCATATCAAGGAATGTGTCATGAACCGGATGATCAGCAAATCACTGCCAAATGTTTGTGTCAGCCAGTCTTTGTGCTGAGGGATTGCTGCCAGTATATCTGGCTTTGAATTACTTTGCGTAGATTATTTTTGACAGGTTCTGGCAAGACTTAATGATTTAGTCCTGTTTTAGTGTTAGTTTTTTTTTTTTAGTGTTATAACAGCAGTGTTGAACCACAGTGTCTAATCATAATGAATGCCAACTGCTGTGAACAGAGGCATAATTCATTGATGCAGAGGAATATGATTACATATTGCATATTTTGATTTGTTGGGAATTGTCTAATATTGTTTTATGTGATGCTTTATTATGCAGCCAAATCCGATGGCATTATTGTTTTTGGATGACTTCTGTTTGTTGTACATGACACACACACACACACGGCATTGCATAAAGGCCACACAAATTGAGTAAATGTGGCCTAAAGGTAATGGTAAAGCAAACTGATTTCATTTCCCTATTAGCCTCAGAATTGTGTGTCCATATCACGTCCATTCAGTCTGAGAAAGAATCACCACATAAACACACAGCTCTTTACCTCTGAGAAAGAATCACCACATAAACACAGCTCTTTTAGTGGTTTTTATTGTTTTCATAAAATGTATTGATTTGCTGAATCCATACAGTAAATCATCTGTGTCACTACGGTTTTCACGGCTTTGTTTATTTCTTTTCGCCATGACATTTAGTGAAAGTATGAAATGTTTCTCATTGGTTGTGGCGAAATCCGCTGCAGCCACAGGAGTGAGTTAGCACAGTGGAATTCACCAAATCGCTGTATCCTGTGAACTTCCTGTTCTAGCCCTGCAGCAGGCCTCGACACTGGATTAAAGATCAGATGAGACATTTGTCATCTGACCACTCTAACAGTCATCTTGCCCTTGGGGTTTTCACAAAGAACAAAAATGTTCACTTTTTCCCATCTTTGAAAGCATATTTAAAGAAAGATGCTTCCTTAGGCGACTCTTCAGCTACATTAAACACTGTCTTTTGCATGATGTCAAAGGCCTTGGCCGAGCTTTGTGCAGAAACGATGCTGGCAAAGGTAGCACATCTCATCTTTGGATATAGGCAACTGTGATGTTCTGGCTTTGCAATTAGCTGTTACATTATCAGATGATGAAAAAGCAGCAGAATATAAAAGAAAGCAGCCAGATTCTTTCCCCACAAGAGTTCAAAATGGTCTTTTTTTCCAGTCTCAGTTTGGTTAGGGTTTAGAGCAAGGTCTTTGGCAGTGAGAATGAGCTGTCTAAGCTGCTTCTTACAAACCCCCTCACAGAGCGGGCCTGTCAATATTTTTCATATCTATCTCCGTTTTATCTCATGAAGGGTCAGTGATGTTTCAGGCGTTCACACATCCTCGGAGGATGCCTCACGGCTCCTGGTGTCACGTGAACGTTCTCCGTTTCACAGTGGTGTCGATGCCTTCCCTCATTGGGTTAGGCAGCGCTCTGGGGGAAACAGACTACAAAGACATGCAAACACAAAAACTCTTGACCTAGGACCCTTCTTAAAGTTTATGAAACGAAGACAGTGCCCCTTGGTCAATTTAAGGCATGACCACACAACATCCGCTGTTTCAGTTCCTCGCTGCAGTTATTGGAATAAATATATTCAGATATTTTTCATGTTGTTTCCTTTTCTCTCTCTGGGCTCTGAAAGCATGTTGTATATTATCCTGATATGAATTTAATTTACGAGTGTAGTAAAACAAATGAATAACCATTAACAGCATTGTTCTGATGACAATAACAGGAGCCTTAAGAGAAAATAACAAGTAAAGAATAGTATGATAACGCCTACCCTTTTCTACTGCACACTGGAGAGGTTAAAGAAGGACCTTAGAAATGTTTTGTAGTAAATATGTTCTTTAATAATGTAATGGAAACAATGTACAGCTGGCTGTTTGTGTTGATTTGAAGTCCTGATTGTGAGTCCTAATTTGGGGATAAAAATAACCAGAACGATTTGTTCTCGCAATTCTGCAGTGTGAATGTGTGTACATTCACACTGCAGGACTTGCAGTGTGAATGTGTGTACATTCACACTTCAGGACTTGTGGACAAGTGGTTGCCATGTCTGATTTTGTTTTAACGATGGTATGAACATGGCAAATCAGATCTTTCCAATCCAATTCCTTTTTTGTGTTCCACAATCAGTGTCATGGAAAATGTACCATGTCTTATTCCCAACTCCCTGGGTGGCCTTGGGAAGGCTAAGGCTAAGTCCCCATGGATACTACTACCAATGCAACCACTGTTCCTTCTTCCGTCTTGAGAGAAGCCGTAGATCAGAATGGCTTCCGTCTTGAGAGAAGCCGTAGATCAAAATGGATGGTCAGGAACATGATCTTATCTTGCACTAGATCAGTTCGACATCATCATGTTTTTAGTTTGTTCACAACACTAGCACGGCAGTAGCAGCAACAACAAAGCTTGTGCAATTCATAAATTCTGATCCTAGATGTGGTTTTACTTCTAAGCTCAACCAACACAAGTCTGCATGTGTCAGAATGCGGTCTTCCAACCTACATGTTTTCCCAAACTCCTCTGGGAAGCATTATGTTACACAGGCTGGTTTGTCCTTGTAAATCACCCAGTTTTTTTTTTTGTTTCTACATGTTTCCAGATTAAATAAAGCTTCAAATCAGTCTGTCTTATCTGATGTGCAATAGGCGTCACACGTAAGGATGTGGTTGATACAGTTAGGCTTATGAATGGATGTAGTGTTGGCTTTTTTTAGCAACTTCCTTTACCTGGAACACAATCACAAAGGTGTGGCATCAAAGACTAGGTGTGTGTGTGTGTGTGTGTGTGGGCATTCTGGCCTCCCTGCAGTCTACATTTGTCTGGGACCTCATGAAGAGGTCGGCCACACATTTTATACCACTCTTATGTAACACAGCATTCATTCAGTAGACTGGAGTAGCGTAGTGCTGCCTGCATTCAGAAAGTTTCTGGTTTGATGCCACCTTGTGCCCATGATGAAGTCCTTTTAGTGTTAAAAAAAAAAACAAAAACAAAAAAACCAGCCATCTCGCTATTTTGACAGTTCCAGATAAAGGGACAAGCATATTTCTGATGTTGTCCTGCCACAGGTTTTTATGTTTTTTTTAAATTTATAATTAATAAAACATTTTGAATCTTTTAAAATTCCAAAAGCTGGAGAAGCGTTTATAAAAAAATAATTTTCAAATATTTTCAGCCTGATCATCTGTTCTCACTGGAGCTCACTCTCCAAATGCCCCCTCCTCTTTTTTCCTCTTGATTTTTCCACATGCATAAAGTACAAATCCCTCTGGATACAAATTCACTTTCACACAATAATTACAAGATGCTGCATGTCACTGTAAACACCGCATCAGGGAGAGTGACAGAATGCATTTGTCACCAGAGGAGACAAAAGCAGAATGAATTTGCACTCAAAAATAATGATATGAGGAAGGAAGATTTTTGCTTGTTGACTGCAGTATGGGCGAATTAGCTTTAATGTTTTACACTGGATCGGCTGCAAAGACAGCAAAGTTATCAGGGCATCGTTTTTGACAGATGGTCTGCTTTATCCTCGTACAATCTCTCCCCGCTGTCGTCTTTTCAGTCACATTCTTTCCCTGTGTTTCCAGGGATCTCAGAATCCAGTTATCCAGGTACATTTAGTGATTTACCCGTATTTTACTTTTTTTTCCCCCCTCTTATAAGACTGACAACGAGGTGAAGGTAAAAGTAAAAGTATGTGTTAATGTAGCTTTTCATAAACAGCCTCAGGGCCAAACCGTGGCATGTAAGGGCCATTCAGGAAGTGAATGCAGGTAAATGACTGCATCATAGTTTCCAGAGGTTTCTGGCCATCCAAAATAAATGCTGCTTCATGGTGTTCAAACAGAAAACTGGGCCAGCAGTGTTTTTAAACTCGAATGTGGTGTGGACAACAGATAGGTCTGCAGCGGAATACATGCATTTTTAAAAACATGACACAGTAATGTGGATGTAGCCTCCGTCTGTCCCTTCATTCTTGCCTCTGCCCTCCTCTAATGGGGTCCTCTCTCCTGGGGGCCTCCCCTCAGCCTTCTCCTCCTTGCCCAGCCTGGCTCACAGTCAATGGGAGGCAGTCAGCCTCACTCCCTCAGAGCTGCAGGAAGCTGCAGCAGCAGGGGTTAGGCCTGTATGGCGCTGCCGGCTGGCTGCGTTAGAAGTCCTGCCAAGCCAAGGATGAGAGACCTTTGCCAGTGCGGTGTTGGGGCAGAGAATAAAATATTTTACAGATGTCTGAAGGCAGGCTTCAGGAGTCAGCAGAGGCTTACGCAGATACAGAGCAGAGAGGTGCCTTTTAAAGTGCAAATGATGTGCATGCAAATGTATTTTCTGGGTATTAATTTATATATTTTTGTGGAAAAAAAAAGTAAATGACTCTAAGTGTGAATAAAAAAAGGTCTTAATAAAGGGATCCTCTGGAGACTTCAGGAAGTGGTCATGTGGCCTGGTGAGGCCGATGACTGGTCTGATTTTTTTTTTGATTTTCTGGAGCCAGGATCTATTGTGTAGTTCACATCTAAAAAAAAAAAAGAGGGGTGGTGTGAATGTCACTGCAGTGCATAGTTCTGGCTTTATTCCCAACCAGTTCTGGTGAGACAGTTTAACAGTGAATATTTTAACATTGCGCCACACTGCGGGGGCTGGCTGTAAACAGCAGTCAGCGGAGCAGCACAGAGGTAAAACGCCTGCATGTCGCTGGGCTGTGGCTGTGAAGCCCACCTAAAAAACAATGTATAAGCAAAAAAAAAAGAGCATGTCTTGAAGTTCTGATTTTAGAAAAAAAGGCAGATGGCACGGGCTGGTGGTGTCACACTGTAAAAAAAAAAAAAAACCCACCAGAATCCCCTGATGAAAGCAGCTCCTGCTTGCTTTGAACAGAAAGTCTGTCATGGTTGGTGTCTGCTGCGTGGCTCCAGGTCAAACTGTGATACGCAACTCCTGGAATTTGCGCTTTTAAAGTTTTTCATGTTCAAACCGTCTGCGGGGAAAAAAACATAGGGGGCAAAACAGCAAGTCTCATTAATATTAATATTCTAATGTGAAGGAGGCAGGGAAGACCTCTTTGGTTTAGCTCAATCCCTGTAGTTTCTCTTTTCCCTCTGTTTTTCAGCAACTGCTGTTTTCATTTTCAAAAAAATTAGCTTCAATTGGATAACAAGTCCATCCATATTTTTTAAACAGCATTTGTTCTGGCTGTTGTACAATGAGGCAGGTTTTTAATTAGTTGAAACTGTGGCCACATGATATCCCAATATGTTAGTCAGAAATTCTAGATACAATTAGAAAGTCTTTATTAATGAAAAGAATTAAAGCTTAAAGTAAAAAAGAGGAACTTTTTGACCAATTATGGTGCTGGTGTTTTTTTTTTTAATTCTTAAAAATGAATCATATACTGTATGAAATTGTATTAATCATAAACTCTCTGTAGCTCTGAGCATCTTGGCTTCATTTTTGTACACTTACATTTCCCAGGTGGCGTTGGAGCAAAACTACAGACTTCAGCATAAAAGCTGCACCCGTGTCTAGAAAGTGCCACAGCGTGACTGCCTCTTCCTGGAAAATCGTTCCTCTGTGTCCTGTAATTATTTAAATATGTGATTATTGTTTGAGCCGGATTTTGATGAGAACGTTAAAATGTGGTCACCGTTCTGACGTTAGAGCGGGGTTGTGTGATAACGGAGACATGGATGTCGGGAAATAAAGGAAATCATTGTTTTTATGATGTTGGAAATGGAGTCTGTGTGGCTGTGCTGACAGGAGGAAGACGGTGGTTAGGACTCAGTTGGAGTTGGAGTTAGACAGAAGATGAGGTCTACAGGACTGGAGCTCTTAGATCCTGACTCTTCTAACTTGGAATTTTTTAGGAATAATCATTTATTGAGTACAATTTTAATGAATCTACAGTACATTGTGTCCATAAGAAGTTAAGTCCCCCAGGTGGTGCGATGGACATCGTTGTAATGACCCATGTCCATATCTTCAGTGCACTAACACAGACATATTATTTCATATAAATAAAGTCTATAATGTTCTTAAGTAATAATACTTAAATTAATAAGTTGAACTTTATTGATTCCACACTTGGGAAACTGTTGTGTTGTGGGAATCAAAACCAGGACAACCTGGTCTTTGCTTCAGAGGCAGCCATGCTAACCGCTACACTCTGGAACCACTGGAATGGAGCACTAAGACAATTTTGGTTTGGAGTGTAGTAAGTAATACAGACAGTTCAGTCACTTTCTGACTGTGTCAGGGTTCTGTGACATATTAGCTGGTCTGAAGGTTCTACCTGTTCCTTAAGAGCCACTTCTGACAACTAAGCAGATAGTGTAGCGGTTAGCACACCTGCCTCGGAAGCAGCGAGTCCTGGGTTTGATTCCCAGAGAAACCACATCCAGCAGATATGCTGTTAACACAAGCAATTCCTAATCCAGCAGATGTGCTGTTAACACAAGCGTTTCCTAAAATATGGCATCAATATAGTTCAAATTTATTTTTCTTAACATTTTAACAATCTTGTACATCTACACTTTTTAAGGGACTTTCTTGCTTTGTATTTTTATTGTCGCACAAGACTTGGGCAAACTTATTTTGAATTTGTTTTATAATCGGTTGTTCTGAAATTATACACCAATAAAATATTTATCTAATTTTAGCAATAATGTTGCTAAGTGCAGTATTTTATTCTATATAAAAGGGGAAAAAGGTTCTACATGAAAGTAATTGTTTCTCATTGTCCATCAGATTTAAATTAGTGTTAAATAAGTGCTCCATGTAACGACAGCTCTGTGTCTCAATACATGATTTCTTTTCTTTTATTATATGAAGATGAGATTTGAAGTGTTAGAGATGTCAGGTGAACAGAGGACAGGGTCCAGGCTCAATGTGAGGGATGGTGGAACAGGGCTAACATCTCCCCTGAACTGAAAAAAAAAAAATCCCTAAGGGCAAAGAGTGGAGAGGGGGAGTATGGGAGGATGGCAAGAATGGAGAGAGGTGTGACCCCTAAGGGGTAACGTTATTCTCTGATCGTCGGCTTTTTACACACACTGGAACATATACTGGGAGGCTCTGTCGGTGCGCTGCTTGATGCACTCATGCAAAGATGGATAAGTGCCTGAGGAATGAAAAAAAAAACAAAACATTTAACTTCTCACGTGTGCGTTTGTGTGTGTAACTACTCCACTGATATACACACATGCACACCGCTTCTGCAAGAAGATTGTTTAAAAATGTTCATTTTTGAAATGTTTTGATCGTGCCCTGCAAAGAAACAAATGCCAAAAATGATAGTAGGTGGAATTCAACAGATTCTCATTTTCTGAAGCCGCCTTTCCAAAAATATTGCCTTTTTATAGTCACATTATCTCAGGTTTATTCTCACTTCAGAGTTTTTTCAAAGGTACACCTACAGTTGGAGACAGAGCCATATGTCTAGGAGTGAACAATGCACGCCTGTCTGCGCCCCTGTTATTAATCATCACACACTCTCTGCTTCTCAAATTCTTAAATTAAAAAGGCAAACCCTTTTGTCAAATAGTAATGTGGCCTTTGTAGATTCTTCCACCTGTGATAAAACCAAAGGATTTCAGTGAGGGACTAAAAAAGGTACATTTATAATTGAGTTTTTTTTTTTTTTTAGTCTTTAAAAAAGGGGAAATGTGTTTAACCGACAGCATTAGCTACAAATCTGAACACATTCTGGAATCAATTGATGTAAAATTGAATGGAAACAGCATTGAGTGCTGGAAACAACACTACAGGTGACTTTACTTACAAAAATACATGTCCTCACACCAACTGCATTGATGGAAAATATTGATGTGAATTCTAACCTCTCCTGGAGTCAGACGGCACTGATGGAAGAGATGAAAATTAGAGATTGGAAATGACAAGTTTTGACCTACTAGTGCTGAAGAATATAGAAAAAAAAAGTTTGTCATGGCAACGTTACTTTTTCATTATCACTATATATTCTAATAAACATGACTCTGCAAATGAAATGCACGAAGAGAACGTATCAACTCCATATTGAAAATGTGGGATTGAACCCTTGCGCCAACAATCTGTGGGGCAGAAGCAGTAACCACTCCCACACCACATGGCCCTCCAATAAATACTCGATATCTAAAGACATCATATCCCTTTGTATGGCAATAGGATGACAACATGGGTGGATGCACACACACATTACTGCAGCATCCATACTGAGTTTGACCTATGACTGAGTAGCAGTTGTGATCTGGATCTTGTTAGACGTTAGATTGTATGAGTGTGCAGCAGCCAGCCAGCCCCACCACAGAGACCACAGCCAGCTAAAACTGATCCAGAACCAGACCTTAGATTGATTTTGGGAGCCATGTTCCCGTGAGACCACTGTTTATGTATGTTACGCGTTCACGTTTTCACTGACTTTCCTGAAGTCGGTGTTTTGTTTACGTTGTTGTGTGTATTGTAGCAAATCCATAGACTGCGCTCGTGTGTGTTTTTATATATATATATATATTTTATACCACAACGTTGAGTGCCATGGTTGAGCTGGGGTTCTTTTGTGTCCAGGGTCTTGGATCTTTCCATTACTGATCTTAAGGATCCTGAGAGGCTGCGTTCCGCTTTCCCCTTTCTTTCAGAACACATTAGAGGTATATGGGTGAGGTTTAGGCCCAGAGAGCCCAACACAGACCCTCAGACCTCACGTTAGCACTCAAGTATGTAATGAGACATGCCTGGGAACTACTCTTCTCACATTACTAATGATTTGGACAACTTGCTCTTGTCATTTCCTGTTAGACAAACTTCAGCGTTGACGCAGGGTAGCTGCCCTAATCTACCCACCGAGAAAGGGGGTTTGCTCCAAAGGGAGAAGGAGAAACTTTGGGTTTTTGTGCGGATGGAAAAAACGCTACACTCACCAGATGTTTTGTAATGATTGTTTCATAGATGAGAAACTCGAACGACAAGCCTCATCATCCCCAAACAACGCGGAAACCCTATCTTACACTTGGCGGAAAGACTCACTATCAAAATTTCTTTGCGAGTTCATTGGCACCGCTCAGTGTTTGAGACTGTGCGCACTCATTGTTATTTTTTGTGCAAATGACACATGACATGTCAGGTCTTCACCGAGGTTGGTCAACTTTGTTTAACCACGTTATGCATTTACTCTGTTACCACAAGGGATTTGGGTTTCTCCAATCATTGTTTGTTTGCCTTTATGCAATTTTAGGTTGACATGAGTCATGTCAAGATGCTTCCTCTGCGGCCTTATCTCCTATTTTATGAATTAGGAATGCAATTTCAGAATCCGACTGCTGCCAGGAAAAAGATGCCCTCTGTTGATTTCTGGTAACACAATCTTGAAGTTGGACTACAGAAGAGATTGTGACGAAGTACAATGCAAAGCTATCCTTTCAATTAAAACTTTTTATGTTTTTCCACTGCATCCCTCCAACCATTGCAGACAAACAAAGTCCTGTCCCCGTGGTCCAGAGTGTCACAGCTGATATTCTAGAGCCAGGGGTGATGAAGCTAATCTATTGGTCGGTCACTGACATGGCTAACAAGCACAGTCCGTGGTGGCCCCCGCAGCACTGGATTCTCTGCAGTTCTGTGCAGTGAAATCCTCTGTTTTGTATTGTGAAAGGACGTTGTTGTTGCCGCCGGTTTCGATCGCAGCGTGAAGCCTTGTGATGTTTGTCATGCTGTGGTTTGCACGTCTGGGTGTGGATATAAGGTTTAAATGGCTCGGGGTTCTTGTCCAGATAATTAGCAGGATATAACTGTTTAAAAAAATGATGATGCAGTGTTTTGATATTGATGCTGAAATATCAATGGCCTCTGATATTTTGATTGCTAAAACTCAGCAGAAGTGTCAATGTTCAGGTCAAGTCACAGGTAAAGAGTTCATATTTGGTCCATGAATCTCTTCATTCTGCACTGGATTTTCTGGAGCTGCTCTTGTACCAATTGGCTAGTAAAACAGAAACACGCCTAATTCTATGACTGTATAGCCCATTAATTTCAAAACAGTAATATGTAAATAATTACAAGTATTTGCAACAAAACTTCTAACAGGAAGTTAAAAAAAAAAAAAATCTTTCCATCCAGGAAGCAAACCAATGATGTCTTGTCTTCCAGCACTGTTCACCAAACGTTCTTGTGCACTGGTATCACCCAATGCACCCTGTGTACAGTATGCAATCTTAGTCCATTACTGCCACCCACTGGGCTGGAATGAGATATTTAGGTACCTAAAAAAGTGTGTTTTTATGGATGTTTTGTGGTTTACATTGTTGTCTTTGATTGTTCAATGACACCCACCTCTAATTAAAAGAGGTCCTTATATGATTATTCAATGACACCCACCTCTAATTTAAAGAGGTGATTATTCAATGACACCCACCTCTAATCTAAAGAGGTCCTTTTTTGGCATTTTCATATTTTCCAAAATTCCAATTCTGTTTCCCACTGCGTGCTGGTTAAACCTAAATTGATACTGATGTGCCTTTAGTTATTATTACCATTCAATTTATATCTTACTGACAGAAGTATGGCATTTGAAAGTGCTGTAAATTTAGTGAGTGTGTGCCAGTTTGCACCAAACCCCCAGGGTCCCTCTGCTGCACGCCTGGTGGGTTTCTCCTCCACACCCTGCTTCATCACACAGTGGGTGTTTTCTGAGGGATCACACAACTGTTCAAAAATTCAGCTTTGTGTTTGCATAGCAGCCACAGATTTTTGTCTTTCCTCACATTCTGCAATTTGTCCCCATACCCCGCTTACTGTCTGTGATTGACAGTATGAATTGGTTTCACCCGATAAAAGGTGGGCAGTGAGGAAAAAAGACAGAAGGGTATTATGAGGCTAGCTGTCTTTTCAACTGTTGCCATGGCGGTCTGTCACTCTTCTTTTGTCATTGAAATTGAAGTTTATCTTTTACAAGCTTGAATAGAATGTTTTTTGTTTTTCAAGTGTGTATTAGCATCCTCCTCGGCTGCCGTCTCGGGCCCAAGCAATGAGAACATCAAACAGTGTTTTTTTGCTAACGAAGCGGTGCAGGCTCGTTGGCTGGTCGCTGCCTTTTAGTGTAAGGCACCTGCTGAAGTAACAGGCTGGCAACAAAAGGAGCCCTTCACCACAGGAGAGTCATCAGTGCCGCGGTGGAGAGGCTAGGACAATTGAGCGGAGAGGTGGCCCGGGGCTTTTTAGCCACGTGCCAGCTCATGTCAAAAACACACAGGAGCAGCAGAGCACAGAGGAGGATAAAGGGGAGGAGGTTGAGAGGACAAGAGCGGTGAGACGCAGACAGAGGAGCTCGGTGGCCGACACCTGCATGTGCTCAAGTTCTTTTTACAGCGGCTGGACGTCTTTACTAAACACAGTCACTGAGGATGCAAAACAAAAACATATACAGAAGAGAGTACAAATGTGCAGGTGTCCGTATGCAGGCAGAGGCAGATGCAGAAAGTAGAGAGTGTACGGCTGTTGATGGGATTCGTGGTTCATAAAGGTTGGATATGTGCAACACAAATCTTTAGATACCTTATTAAGACAATGCATAAAAAAGTGTTCATACTTAAATTGAGTATATACAGCTTTGCTATATTTAGATTTTTGTGGAAATGTTTGACTAACTTATGAAATACACCTTAAACTCTTGAAGTAGAAGATATTTCTAATCAGGCATTAGCTCTCTTTCTGTGTCCTTGTGTTCTTTGAGTGACAGCTTTGTGCAGGTGTTTATAGCGGCGGAGTTTGTCCAAAATCCTCATCCAACTATCCATGAATATGGTTTTTGCAGATGCAGAAAGTATGTTCTGGACGTCACACCCTTCACTCGCTCGCTGAGCCTGTCTCTCCTCAGCTACTACCTAAATATTATAAATCAGTAGTCGCTTGTGAGGATGTCTGTTATGGATGCTGCTGTAGGTAAAATGTAGACACACCAGAGAAAATCACTGCGCTAGTTTGTTTGAATTGTCGAGGTAATAAATCAGTGTGGGCCTCACATGAAGCTGGTTGTGTTTGTGCTGTGCTATTTACTTCTGGAGTGAAATAATCATTAGCCTATAAAATCTGAAAGTGAAAAATATAAAAGAGCGCTATAAATAGTTGGCAAGCACCATTATGGATCGCTGGCCTTGTGTCGTCCCAGTGGACCTCAGTGGTTTGTGTTTGTATTATTGTGTTGGTGTGTTTTTTTTTTTTTTGTTGCTCATCGTTTTGCTGTACTCCATCTTAATGAAGGAAAAGGTGAAGATATGCTACAGATTTATACATAAACGCAGTGAAAATCCATCACTGACCCCACGTTTCCACTCTTCCA
Organism: Cynoglossus semilaevis; assembly: GCF_000523025.1. NCBI lineage: Eukaryota > Metazoa > Chordata > Actinopteri > Pleuronectiformes > Cynoglossidae > Cynoglossus > Cynoglossus semilaevis. The sequence continues at coordinate 5,001,525 of NC_024308.1, forward strand.
TTGTTGTGCGTTTTTCATGTCAAACGTATCTATAAATTGCAAGGCTTAGCCCGATTGTTAAATACCTAAATCATCAGTCACAGACCCCACGGTTGACTCGAGTTTAAGTTTAGCATTGCTTATATTTATACAAATATTGACAGTATTAGGCATCTATTGGGACTGAGTTGTCCTAAATTTTAAGGGCTGTACTTCGAATTATGAGACTTTTTATGACCAAACTTATCGTTAAGAGTCTCAACGAGTCCATTCCGCCGTCTGTCCGAGCTGTAAATTCAAATTTCTATTTTTAAGTTTAATTTATTCTGGAGATGGACTCAATACATTCAAATAATGACATGGTTTAAAAAGCTGTTTAAGATCACGGAACATCAAACTGCTTTGTGTTTATTAGTTTAGTAATAAACAAAAATTATTTTTTAAATACCAATTCCCTGCAATATTTCCATCCTGTTTCCAAATCTTTCAGTGTGAAATTTGCATAGACACCATTGTCTCCCATTAAACGAGGTTTATGTAGCAACAAAATGAAGCCCCTGGACATGGATCTGCCCGTGTCCTCCTTTTTGAAGTATAAATCCTCTTTGATATAACTGTTGCTGTTTGGATCATCTGTCTGACTCGTTACCATTCTCGCAGAGAGCTGTTACCTGATTAGCCGAGCGCTTTTGTATCGAGATTTAGGAAAACAAGAAGAGGGAGCCTAAATGGTGCGTCCGTGTTGTAATTTGGTCGGCTTTGTAAAGTACACTTTCAAAGCTTTCTCCATCTTTGGTTGTGTCTTTTTTTCTGATTGTAAGACAATACTTTCCCTCTTCATGTTTTTATTCCGTCACGTCTGAGACTGTCTTTCTCAAAGTCATCAAAGACCGACTGTGGCGCTGAAGTCTAATTGCTGCTCTTTCACTTCGTGGTTCTCTCTCTCTCTCTCTCTCTACGTTCTTGGTCCAATGAACACGAGTGCGCTAACATTTAGGCTAATGATTTTGAATAGTGATTAAAAATAATTGGATAGCTTCTGTAGAATCCAGAGCCTTCCATCATTAGTGGCCCTCTTTCTTTCGCTCTCTGCTCCTCTCTCTGTATCATCAGTGTTAGTGGAGCAGCGATTTCAGACGAGGCCTGGGGTGGGCTTTCATGAGCCGAGTCTCAAAGATTTCTTCACTCCTTGTAATCATGGACACCACTCTTTAAGAAATTTTACTGTCATCTTCCAGCTTCTTGAAGGTGCCTTTGATTCCCTCACATCTTAAACCCAGGCCGGATAGTGTCACTCTACATTTTTCCTCTTTCTTTCTAAACTCCCTGTTCTCTTTAGCACTTTTTTTTTTACTCCCCTCCTCCCCCCTACGTCTCCCATCCACGCACCCTCTCACCGAAACCCCTCGGTGTGTATTCATATTCATTGTCCTCAATGAGAAGCTGATTTAGCATTCTTCTCTCTTGGACCTCTCATTTCCAGAACCCTTGCATATTCCCTCCACTAACGTCCCTCCATCCAAGGCTCCCTTGATCCATTTTTTCCAAATGACTCATGCCCTTTGTTTTTCTTCCTTTGTTAAAATGAATTATGCAGAAGAGGAAAAAAAAAGTGGATTAAAAAGGTGCTAAAGCCAGTGCTAACGTCTGGGGTTCCCAGTTCAAACCATCTCTTAAATCACCAACGTCTGGGGTTCCCAGTTCAAACCATAAATCTTGAATCACCAAGGGAATCAGGGCTAACGGACTTCTATTTCACTCACCTGTTTTCTCTCAGTCCTGCTTTTCTTAGTCTATTTTACGTGACCTCTGCTCCTTCATATAAAGTCATCCTTTGAGCAAGTGTCCTGGCTTGACATTTTCAAACTGAACCTGTAATGTGTGTTCCTGTAGGGCACATTGGTTAAAGGCTCAACAAGTAACAACAAGTGCAGCGCAACATGAAACACTTAGTTTGAGAGGAATATTCTCTATATCATACGCAGACATTTTGACAGACAACTATTTACTTTTGTGTCAAACTGCGTCTGATTGTGGTTCAACATATACTGCCTCAGTAGAGGGTGATTAAAAAATTAAGTGAAGACCCGAGGTGTATTCCTGCTAATTCAGAAAAGAATAAAATGCTGATGGTGAACAACCCTGGTGAGCACAAGAAATGTGAGCAAAAGAAAATGCTGAATTTTTTTTGGCTGATTTTCTTTCATGTTCTGCCGTTTCTATCGTGTAATTACCTGTGTGAGTGGACCTGCTGTGAAAATGTGGAGTCTGAGATTTTACAGAGGAAAAATGTTGTTTGTTTACACTGAGTGGCTGGTGGTCTTGGTGCAACCCTCCCCTCTGGGTTTCCTCAAGAAAAACAAGCATCAGTGAGTCAGAAAGATAAATGGGCTTCTTGGTGGCTCCTTCATTTACATATACTATAGATCTCCCTGGAGTTCATCTGCATACCTGCCAGCCAGCATGTCTGTTACGGAGAAACCATTATGGATTGTTTCTTGATTTTATTTTTTCAAAGACCATCAATAAAATATGTGACTACAGATGTGGTTGTCAATTCACAGATGTGAAAAACTTTTAAAAATCTCAAAACGTGTGAAGTTTTGTGCAAAGATCTTCTATGTATTCATTATAATGTTGTTAATTAAAAATTAGGTAATTTCCTATATAACTTCTAAACATCTAATACTTCAGATTTCAATTCATGTATTTCAGATGGAAAATGTTTAAAATACATTTTTGTTCTGAGTTTTTAATTAAGAAATTTCAGTAAGAAATGTCATCATCGATGCTTAGGTCAGGACAACATCAACTATTTTCTGCTTTTTTCAAGATATTAAAAACAGGAGGTGTAAATGTAATGGAAAAGTGTATTTAACCAAATATTTTGCGAACACACACTGACATGGTTACAGCGTGTCAGTTGAACCCCTCCAGTTTGGCTCACGTTAGATGGTGACAGCGTTTTACGAGCGCTCTTTTTCGGTGTGCATTAATCCAACATGGCAGCTTTAATTGATCTGGTTAATGTGAGCTGTAGTGAGGACAGGAGCTCGTCCACCATCCCAGATGCCTCCTGGTTATTTTGACACAAAGACAGTCAAAAACAATAGACGGGTAGTGAGTGAAGAAAGTGAGCCAGGCCCAATTTAAAGTAACATAATACTGATGTGCAGCGCATCATTAGAAGAGGCAGGAAGGCTGAAAGGGAAGGGTAACTGGAAAGTTCCATGTGTCTGCAAAATCCAAACACCGCCCAGTTAGTTACCTTTCAGTCAGGCTTAGACTAATAAGGCTTAGTTTCACCTGGTGTGAGGTTCTCCATGCATATCAAAGATGTTTCCAGATTATCCTACTGGCTCGAGACGAAACACAAAAACAAAGCTGCAGGCGAAAAAACATATTTTTACGGTTCTGTTATTTTATGCTTCAGCTGTTTTGTTTTTTTTAAATAATTGACAAACCTTTTCCTTGTACAATTTTTTTTCAAAATGGAAAAATTCAAAGCTTTTGTACCAAACTTTGTCCCTGTATTTTCCAAGGGCTTTCAAGCCAATACTAATATACAGCTTTGAAAAGAATGTGATTGAGATAATATTGTCGTTGGACGTGTCTTGTAAGTAATTCACTTCTTTTTACTTACTGTATTTTTTTAAGTAGACAATTCTATCTTGTTGAAGCAAAAACAGCCATGCCATTGGTGGAGACACCTTTCAAACCCAAAGCTATTGGCAGATACCCTGCAAATGAATGAACCTTAGCCAGAATCTTTGTTATCATTTAACAGATTATCAGAGAAAATGTTTAAAAATAATTTTTCCTATTGTACTTTTGTGTTGTCAAATAAGAATCAGAGAAAAATCTATTCACAGATTTGAGATTTGAAACTATATATAAAAATAACTTGTCTGTCATTGGAGTCCATTTACAGGATAATGATGGTTCTTGGTTAAAGACTATAATCCTGCAGCGACTGTTGTTGGCCAGGAGAGAACAGCGGGAGATACTTAGTTAAAGTCACTTTTCCAGTACATCGTATTATTTTTCATTTTTGTTTTTGCACTGACCAAAATATGTGACCATTAATAATACTGAACTGACAGTCTGACTCATGAGGAGGAAGATGTGATTTACTCTGAAAGGAAAAACATGAAGGTGTCCCACAGTGAAGTGTGTGTTTTTCTCCTTGTCAGGAACTTGTGAGGAATTTTGGTTTTATACACAGGCTTCGAAATTCTTGAGACATTACGAAGAGGTAATCCAAGGTGGCAGAATAAAAATGTCTCTCACTGTAATCTTGTAAGGCTGCTAATCATGGTGCAGCCTCACGAGAGTCTGGTTGCTTTTTGTATGTTATTTTTATAAAAACAACTCTTGATTGTCAAACGATGACGCACTAATGCTGTTTTACATCACTGTATCCGGTAGTAATTATGAGTAAATCAGTGTTATTCTAAGGCCATATTAAATGAATTAGTGTGCACTGGCATTGATCCCAGAGCATCTGTCATGAGTTCTTTTTTTTCACCTTGGTGGTAATCTGACGTGTGAATTTCATCATCATACTTGGCGCCAAATTTGAGTCATTTATCAATTCAGGTAACATTTCACATTATGCCACTACCTGTTTTAAGAGTGTTGACAAGTCTAGCAACTGTTGGTTAAGTAGATTATGCAATTATCCCGCCTCCAGGCTACATGCCAAAACATGTCTTTACATGACACAACACCCAATGACAAACATTCATTATACTGTATATTCTCAGATGCAGTGATTACAGTGGAAGTGTCAGGTGTTGTCATACAGTTACACTCAATACTTACAAGGAAACCATTCCTTAAAATTCTAAGTAAACCAAGGAAATGAAGAGAGGACCATTGTGTATGTTGCACAAGAACGTTGCTGGCGACCGAAGCTGTGC
>NC_024308.1:5006457-5047923 GCF_000523025.1 Cynoglossus semilaevis
GATCCACAGGTATGACGTGGGATCCAGTTAAGCCGTAACCAGACTCCGAGTTCAGTTCACAGACTCGGCTGCCGCTGGAGAGACACGATCTCGGGTTGATTTTAATCAAGTTCTTATTTACGTCGTTTGGATTTTGTCAGATAAACAAATTACTATTTTTTTATTCATTGACCACTCGTTTTTTTTTGTTAGAGGTGTGAAGGATCACGTTCCTAACACCATGGATATGGATACACAGCCACAAGGTCAGCAAGCAGCCGTGCCAGTGTTCCAACCCCAGGTAACCCTCCACACACTAACACAAACACACATCCTCACGACATCTATTTTTTTAATCTTAAAATTTGCTAACCTTTGGTATAGAGTTGGTTCTATATCTTTAATTTCATTGCACATAGGATAAACTCTATCCTATGTGCAATGTGCAAATTATTTGGCCACGTGATTTCAATTCATGTGGCACATCTTGTGATGAGTTTATTTTGATTAGATGGTGTTTTGTGTGTATTTAGTTTATACACTTCTACATGTTGTACTGAAGAAGTCTGAGATCTAGCTTTTCAATCTCCTAATGCCACCAACAGCACTTGTGACAAGTGCCAACCTGTTTCCACTGTGGTTCGTCAAGTATAGTTAGAAAACATGTCCTATTTTTTACCCATACAAAAGAAAAACGTACCAAAGTGTTGTCAGTAAGACCAACGCTCATCTCTATTTATTATCTTCACAAATGTAGCCCACCCAGAATATCGACTTCTTGACCTTTTTAGGAACGCAATAGTAACGATCCATTCGAATAAGAATTAGCTCGATATTCCTCACACAAACCTTAAAGGTTCCACCGAGATTTGAACTCGGATCACTGGATTCAAAGTCCAGAGTGCTAACCATTACACCATGGAACCACAGCTGTAATTTGACCACATCATTTCCTGTACCAAGTTCATGTTACAAAAACAATGCACTAAATGGCTAAAAGAGCATTAGACCATCCTCACACTCAGTTCCTAAGTAGCTTCGAGGAAGCTTGAATTCAATTACTGTAGTTTAAAAAACGAAGGAAGTTGTTTTTTTTCCTCTCATAAGGTTCCACCGAGATTTGAACTCGGATCACTGGATTCAAAGTCCAGAGTGCTAACCATTACACCATGGAACCACAGGGGGTGCTCTACACAGTTAGACCTTGGAGACCTCACACCTGAGTTCCATTTATGTCTGGTCGGGATTAGTGGTCAAGTTGCATTCAGTAGTGGACTGGTGTATGCTGCAGTTTTGACTTATTAATATGAACTGATCCAGTATGTTGGTTTTGATAAAGAACCTCCTAATACAAATACAGGCCTCATTATGGTGTATTTAAAAAAAAACAATCTTACAAGTGAGTGTGTCTGCATTAAAGCAACAATAAGAGACGCAATAGATTCTTTCCTTATAGATTCCTCTGCAAAGAACAGTGTTTAATCATTGATGTTAATATGGAGTCCATGAACACGTACGCTCCAACACCACATCCTCTTCACATTTTAAAAGTGCATCTCTGCTGCCTCTTGCCTGTGTCAATCAAGATGTGCCTAAAAAGTCCAAACATCCCTTAGACCTCTGAAGCCCGTGTGTGAGATCGACAGCGTGAATAAATGTTGAGTTGTTTCTATTGATCAGAGCTGTGGAGGATGGCAGAGTCTGGCCTCCCTACATGCCCTTCTCCGCTCAATACAGGTTTGCTCCGTACGGATCTGGTCATTGTCGGATTTTAATACCGCCTTCCAACATCAAGCTCATTGATTTTTTTTTTTTTTTTTTTTTTTCCACTAGAATGTTTTTACCTCCATAACTATTGAATAAACTTTAAACAAAGAGGATCATCCAAATGCCCCAGAGTATTTTTTAGGAGAGGGAAGCATTACTAAAAATAGGGTCTTTACTGTGTTGTTTTTCTTGTGCATGCGGGGGCACTGCAGCATTAACACTGGAATTGCCAAGGGGGTTAATTTATTCTAAGATTTGTAATTGCAAAATTAAGGATAATTGGGTTGTGCACAGAAGAAAGTCAGATAAAAGCTCTAATGATTAATTTGACTAAGGCAACACACATACCCCCCCCCCCCCCCGCCACATACAAACACAATCACCGCTGATCTCCCAGCCGCTGATTATATATATTATTGTTCAGGCCTAATGATTTTCCAACTGTGTTTTCCCATCTATTTCTAGCAGTTTACATCAGTTTTCATACGAGGCCTACTTTTCAGCTGAAGGTCTTGGAACAGTAAACTTTCTTCGGTTGCATCCCATTGATTTACTCATAACAGAGAACATTTGAATGATTTTCCATTCTGTGAATGATGGAGAGCCAGTTAGAACATGTAGATGGCAGCAGCGACCCAACGAGTGTCTTTCAACAAGTCCATCATCTGCTTCACACTTTTGAGAGGGTTCAGCTTGTTCGCCAGCATGGGGAAAAAAAAAAAACCCCAGCAGCCCTCCAAAGAGATCTGAATTAGTAATGTGATGAAGGGTTTGGTCCTGGAGGTATGATGCATATGCATTAGATATAGGAGATGAGCAGGAAAGGTGTGCATTTTTAATGGTGCATTTGCTCTTTGAGTGAATGTGAGGATTGGTGAGAAGGTCTTTCTCAGATCAGACTGTCACTGCAGAGTTTGACTGACACCGATATGTCACCGAGGCCAAGGCGTTGCAGTTGTGGAAGACATTAAGAGATGAGGAACCAAAAGCCTGGTTGGCTCAGTGCCTGACTATCTGAGGATGAATATTGCATTATTCTGTGAGGGGCTGGTTGGGGGGCGGGGGGGAAGGGGGGTTGTGACTGCTGAAGAAGGGCATTGCCACCCTTCTTACCCTTTGCAGTATTTAATGCTGCTTGTATCTCTACTTGTCTCTCATAATGACTCCCTTCCATAGTGATCTTACTAAATATATTAAAACTGTGAGGTAGTGACATTAAACTCATTTTAACGAGGGTCACATTATCATTGTTTGTCTTGAAATCGGAAGACTGAAAATTTGGGATTTCAAAACAATACCATATAAATCTGTTTTACCATGGGAAGCTTGATTATTTATGATTAATCGTGATATAATAACATCTCTAAATATGACAAATAAAATGCTGGACTATATGCAGCACAAATAGCTGTGTAAATGCTAGCACTTGAATCAATTGTGTAACGTATCTTTACATAAAGTTACGTTAATCGTCCCTTTATTTAATGACTAACAAATCAAGTCATCGAACGCAATTTGGATTTTTCATATCTTTCACATATCTCAATATATCTTTACACATACATTGATATGATGATTGATACATTGATTTTGTTCTGCTATGTGTCTTAGAATGGACCTCAGTTGTATCATCACGTAATGTGCCCTCTGCTGGACCACACAGTAACTATTTGGTGACAATACACCATTCAAGTTAATCAATGTTTCATGTTGTAACATACCACTGGAAAGGAAGATTATTTACCTTTTAACAAACAAAACATTTATTTTCTGTGCTAGTCCTTTGACCAATGCATCAACAACAAGTCAAATTCCTTCTTTCATGACAAAAAACAAAAAAAATAGCCTCTGAGTTCAGCTTCATTCCACCCGGATCCTCAGCTGTCAGAGGCTGGGTCGGCGTGGACATCGTGCCAGGATGGAAAGATGTTTTAAAATTGAATCCGGCTCAGTGTGGACGCACCCTAAAGTTCCTCCTCACTGTGCTTCTACATTCCCTTCTGTCTCTCTTCATGGGAGACAGCACTTCTCTGACGCCGCTGGCCTTTCTGTGGCAGCCGTTGGCACTGCTGGGCTGTCACATCACACCCTCTTCCCTCTGCTGCTTGTCTTCCCTCCTCTCACCCTCTTTCCTTCTCCCTGTCTACTGCATTCCCTTTTCCTCACACTGTGTGTCTCGTCAGCTGTTTGGCAAGGGTGTCATTATCGGGCAGCCAGTATCACACTTCTCATGATGAGCTGTCTGTCTGCTCTGGCTGTCTCTCGCTCTCCCTCTTCTCCTGCCCTCCCCACCTCTCTCTCTCTCTCTCTCTCTCTCTCTCTCTCTCTCTTTCAATTCCCTCTGCTGGTTACTTGCCCGTGGCAGTTGTGTGTCACCTTTATACCCGAGACATGTTGTCCCTTAAAGACCTTACCCATAATACCTTGCATAGCTGCCACTTAATTTCCATCCCCTGCAGCTTGTCCTAATGTGAGTGAAAAGAGTAGGAACACCACATGATGGCAGTAGGAAAAGTTAGGTGTGAAAAAAAATGATGTGGAAACTTCACGTCAGAAAAATCATACTTTAAAAAGTGAAATTAGTCATAAATGATGTGTTAACAAACACAGATTCACACATTGGTCTTTGTAATAAAAAATCAGGTATTTTATTCACACATTGGTCTTTGTAATAAAAACTCTATTTTAATTGTGTTTATTGCCGTTCAAGGAAATATTTTACTTTTGTGGACAGTAGTCTTTGTTGACAGCACACGGTCCAGATCAGTAATACTACAGGCCTGGGTTGGTACTTACACAGAACCTCTACAGACATCTGTCAAAAAGGTGAAGAGAAAATGGACAAAATGACTGGAGGGATCAGCCATACCTGAGACCCTGAAGACGATCAGCCACATGTAAATAATATTTTGGTTGTTATACCATTTCTGACCAGCAAGTGATTTTTTTTTATTATGCTATGCCATGGTCATAGTCGAATACATTTGCTGTGTATTTTAAGGCACTAAAAGTCAAAAACCTCACACCTGTTGCTTTCTATAGCTATATTTATGACACCGCAAACTCTCAGAGAACCTTGTAATCTGGCTCCACCCCTGTTGATGAGGGCGGGGCTTAGGTCTGACTGGGAGCTTCAGTGTGGCAGTGTCATGATTTAGACCTGAGGAGCTACATTAACCCAGCATCAAAGGGTAAAGGTTTGGTCTGTGACTGCAGACTAATCTGACCTATATTCTTTTGTTAACACCTTTGTGTCTTCAGAAGAATATTTGACTCCAATCTTAAATCAGTCCTTGGTCCATTTATGCCACACTTTACTCGTTCAACTCTATCTGAAACACAACACATACTTTTGAAAAAGTTCTAAATATATATTTTTTTCTGTATAGCTGTCTCCATTATGTTCTGAATTGATCCAGTGTCTTTGAGGGTCACTTCCTTGAGTGTCTGTGACCTACTGTGGATCTTGGGCTTTGTGTTTCATCCGGGAGCCCCTGATTGTGTGACACCCATGTGTGGCAGATGAGACGGCCTGTCACTCAGCCGCGACCCGGCCGCCCTTCGAAGGCCTGGCCAGAGGGCGAAGAGGTGCGGCAAATGGCCTGTGAAGTTTACATACACTGCCCACTGCTAAACAGATTAGCTCTAATGAAGTGTCTAATGCCGGGGCTGCTGGCTGACATAATCCTGCCTGGCAGCCCGGCCCCTTGGCTGCCAAAAAAGTCGCCCTCCCTCCAGCCCTCTGTTCAACCCTCGCGTAGCCTCTGCCGCCACCCAGGGCGACTCTGCACGAGGAGGTGCCCGCCGTTAATCATGCCGGACAGTGTGCGATCTGACATGCAAATGTAGGTCATTGCATATGTAAATGTGTGATTACGGGGCCGGCATGCCAGGACACATTAGCGAGACTGTGCTCTCAGCAGGCGGTTGTCACAGCGCTTTAGAGGTTCATGCTTACATTTGTCAAGCTACCACGCAGCCAATGAAAGCAATGCCCTCTTGTCCTCTCTCTTTTTATTTCTCTCTCTCTCTTACTCTCTCTCTCTTTTTTTCTGTCCGTCTTTCATTATTGTGCAACTTTAAAGATTGTCATCAAATGCAGTCACAAATGTGCTGCCTCACAATTTACATTGATATTGTCATCAAATGCAGTCACAAATGTGCGGCCTCACAATTTATATTGATATTTAAAAGTCGGTATTTTCCTTTTTTTTACTACTAATTTCATATAACTTATTGTAGAGTTTAATTTATTTCTACCCGTCAGTGTTCTGGTACGTCATTGACGTTCAGCTACTACCAAAACTGAACTTTGTTTTTTTGGAGGCGCGTGTCATGCTGGCTGTCAGAGCCACTCTCAGACAGCCTGGTATGATGGTGATGTCATGCTGAAAAATGCACACACCTCAGCGGTGTTAATTGGACAGGGCATCTCATTGGCTCACACCTCCTCTATTGGCTGTCACCTTCTAAGGAAAAAGAAAAAAAAAACAATGAGAGGCTCAGATCGGTTCCCCAACCATTGTTTAAAAGTCCTTTTTGGAATAATTTTGCAGCAAGACATTTCTGCTTTCTTGTGGTATTAATTAAATGAGAATCCCTGCCACTTGATTGGACTCTGGTCTGCTTAATGTTAACCCTGTCAGACTGTGAAATCAAAGTGAAAGGAGTGGGTGTGATGACACTCCTTTTTTTAATCTTCTGGTGTTTGAGAGGTTAATTTCTGACCCTCTCCCCCTTCTTTGTCTTTCTCTAATTCTCTTGCCCAGAGCTTCTCCCACAGCCACACTGGCACAAGTGCTGGTGACATGTGGCATTCTGATATCTGTCACCTTCTGTTTTTGCACACACCAACGCCCTCTACTAGTTTACCAAATAGCTGGAAAGGTCAAGCAGCCTGTGCACTGATTTATTTTCTCCCATGATAACCAAAAGGCTCATTTTTATTTTTATTTTTTGTGTGTGAATGTCGAGCTTTAGTCTGCCAAACCAATCTTTTTTTGATGGGAAAAACCCATTAGTCTGTGGCTCGGTGCCTGACTGTCAGTGACACAAGGAGGCAAATTAAGAAGCAATTTCTTTAAAACCGGGTCACAGGAGCTACAGAACAACAGCATCACACTCTGTGTTGATTATCAGCCTGTCATTTACCCTGAGAAGATGTGATATTTATTAAAAACCCGACCTCCAGTTTCTCAACTGACTGATTTAATATTTATTTTATCTTTACGGCTCTTAAAATAAATGATTTACTTGTGTTATTTATTAAGTGAAAATAATCAGATTAAAGTTCGTTGGCATTTTTCATCACGATGGGATGAATTTTTTCCTAAAAAAAATCCATATTAATAATTCCATCATGTGGATTAGTCACAAATGTCTTCATTGAAGTCTGATCCAAAACTCAGTTCTGCTACACTGCTAATCTGTCCAGGAATATTCACCTCTGTATTTCTTTGTATTTCCAGAAACCATTGCAGCCAGATATGGGTCACAATTCATTGGCCAACTTCCAGATCGAGAAGAAGATCGGCCGCGGCCAGTTCAGTGAGGTTTACAGGGCGAGGTATCTTCTAGACAACACGTCAGTGGCCCTGAAGAAGGTTCAGGTGAGTTCAAGGAAAACAAGGGATTTACAGTGTTGTCCAGGTTTAACATCATTCAGTTATGAGGCTGAACAAAGACTGGAAATATGTCTACTCACTACTGCACTTTACTTACAGTATGTAGCTTATAGCATGATGATGACATGATTTGAACAGAGGGCACCCTAAGGTCCTTAAATACAGAGTGAAAAAATACATTTAAATACATGTACTTTGAACGAATGTTAAAAACTAAATGTTTGTATTTCAGAAGCTGCTATTATATTATTGAAAGTATTTTATGATTATTTGTAATTCAAATTTTACTCCAAATAATTCTGACTCTTTTAATGGATGCGTAGCTTATTCCATTTATGACTCAGTCTGAGGCCACTCGTCTGACCTTTAGCCTACAGACTACAATTTTCACTGAGAATGAGCACGGATATTTTACGTGCACACGTAGGTAAATGAAAATATTGTCTTCTTGCTCTGTTACTCAGGTATGAAACACCTAACTATGTGGATGTTTTCCATTAATTACATTCTTTTACTCTCCTCCTTCAACATCTCTAGATTCACATCTCCATCTCAGCGTTAAAGTGAACATGTCGTAACATCCCCCTTTCTCTCCCTCCTTATCTCTCTCTGTCTCCCTCTTTCTTTTGATCTCTTGATAGATATTTGACTTGATGGATGCCAAAGCTCGGCAAGATTGCATCAAAGAGATAGATCTCCTTAAGGTAAAGAACCAGAGAGAAGGGAGACGGCGTCATGTGCCGGGCTCTGTTCTCTTAAGGTGCCTCAGCTGATACCCTCCACCACAGGAAAAGAATTGATCCGCACTAGACGGAATAGATATCTGTGATGAGTCTGTGTGTGTGTGTGTGTGAGAAGGAGAGTCTCTACAGTAGGTGTGTGTGTTTTACAGAAGCGATGCATCCCTCCAGGCTGGCAGTGACTCCCTTCGTTTCGGCAAAACTGTTGTTTTTTTTTTGTTTTGTTTTTTCATCTTTTTGAAAAATGTTAAGCTGGGCCATAGAGCATCAACGTCAGACTCCCTAATGTGATACTCCATGTTTTGGCTCCACTCCTTAGGCTGTGTTTTTACTAATTTTTTTTCCATTGAGGAGGTTTTAGTTTCATCAGAAGACGGAGTCCTGATTGGTGTCAGCTGCTCTGAAACTCTAATGAACGACTGATGACAGCTTCAATATTTCCTGTCAGAAAGATTGTACGTGTGTCTCAATGCCTTGTGTGTACTGTAGGCAGTTTGTGCACATATACTCACGAATACATATCCACCACATAAACGCACTGACACGCGCACACCCACATACACACACACACATTAGAGGCAGCTAGAAAAATAGTACCAATTAGTTTGTGCCACTCAAACACTTCACTGAAACCTCCAGGGCTCTGAGGGGCCAATCACAGACAATGATACTCAGGAGCAGACCAGATCGGCTGGAGAGATGCAATTTCAGGAGTGGATCATTGACTTCAAGCGTTTTACAGACAATATGGCCTTGGTTGGTATCTGTGACCTCTGGGAGTGGGGTGATAGAAAGGTCAAAGGTCAAGCCCGTCCTTTACATTGTCCATTCTTAGGTGTAATCTCTCTCTCTCTCTCTCTCTCTCCAAACTGGTCTTTTCACTTAGTTTTGTGCCATTGTCTGTGATGGAGAGCTGAGTGTTCCACATTCTTGTTGGGACACAAATACACACTTTACACACACACACACACACACACACACTCTGGATTTCACCTTGGTTTCTCCTTGTTGACACACACACTCAGGATTTCACCTTGGTTTCTCCTTGTTAGGACTTTGTTTGACTTCCATGAACAGGTTTTTGAAACCTGAACCCATCACCATTTCGTGTCATTGTTAGTTTTGAAAAACAATTTTACAGTTTTAAATGGCGTCATTACCCCTAATTGAACTCAATTATTTCATCTTGTTTCATTTGAGTTGAGTCATGAATATAATACATTCCGTCATTGTCATTCAGCTTGACCTTGACTGAGTCTTTGAACCCGACACCTGCAGTAACATCCATATAAATCATGTACTGCGTCACTAGGATGTGTTTTACCCCAGCAGGTAAAACCAGGTAGACAACAAACCCAGACACAGTCAGGGCCGTTCACCAGCACACCTATTTCTTTCTTTGTTTGTCTGTCTGTGTTTGTGTCTGCTCATTCACTGTTTCTCTTCTTTCCTGACACGATGATTCCAGTATAAGATTCTGACTCACTCCTCACTCAGTCCTTTGGTCTAATCCCTGGCTGCCTCCAACGTTTTGTTGCTGAAACAGCGTGCTCGCTGCCAAACGGAGGCTGATCATTCTTTAAAATCCCACAGCTGTTTATCAAAAATGGACGTCTACTGATGAGTAATTATCTGCCCCAATTAACATAGAAGACATTTTTTGCTACTCTGCTCCTCCCTATATCTGAGATTCTTATTTATTTTTATATTTTTTTTTACTTGAATTTTTTTTTTATCAGGCTAAATCTAAAGCATCATCATTTCTGAAGTCCACTGCTCTGCTCTGGGGTCCACTTTTCCAGCCTTTATTACATCACAAATAAACACATGTTCGATTAAAATAACATACACATTGTCAGTTTGATTTGTCAGGGTCAGTGTGATCCATGCTGCATATTTCAGATGACACTTTTAGGTTTATTCAAAGGCATTTGTCCACATTTCCATTGGTACTTGAATTATCATGGAGGACCTGGGCCACGGGAAGCTTCTGTCTCTGTGTCTCCCTCAGCTCCAGTTCACCAGCTGTGCACGTGAGTTATTTTATTTTGGGAGTTACACTTGACGATCACACACGTGGGCACACTGTTGTTCACAGATGGTGCAGTTTTACTTGCTGAACACAAAAAAAAAAAGAAGAGCTGCAGAGTTTTTCTGAGCATTGTTGCAGAGTGGGACTGGTAGTTCCAGTGGAGAGAAGTTCAGCTGGTTTTATTGTTGCCTCACTGGTGTTGTCCTTATTTGGTAGTATAAATACCTGGGCTTGGGTTTATAGTTTTCACTCTGCTGTCTCACTCACTGTCCCTCGCTGCGTTATTTGACCCATTTTTAATAACAATAATATAAAATGTTATCTTAATTATTATTATTTTATATGATTAATATACTTGGTTTAATTATTATTATTTTTAGTTATTTTTAATGGTGAAAATCGAGACACGAGTGCTGTTGTGAAACGGATTAATCTAGTACCTTGATGCCCCACTGTAGTTGTATAGAAAATGTTGGGGATCGAACCAGCAAACCATGATCTGTCTTTAGCTAAGACAGTAACCACTTCCACTTTGTGTCCCTGTTGTATCTTGAATAATACATGGATCAGAGACACAAGGACCCTTACCATCATTGACCACTTGATTAGGTCATACTTGGCAGAACCAGGTTCAATTCCCTTTTTTTTTTTTTTTCCCCCCCACAAGAATGTATTGCTTAATACATCACAGAATAGATTCTCCAACATCCTGGAAAGATTCCTCAGAGATCTCAGGCCGTATTAAATTAATAGCATCACGCAGTGGCCGTTGGCTGTGCATCCATCATAGGAATCCCCTGATCCACCACGTGCTGATGGTGATCTAGTGGATTGAGATCTGGTGACTGCGGCGGTCGTTTAGGTAGAACGATCTCACGGTCGTGTTCATGGAAGAAGATTGAGATGATTTAAGCTTCGTGACATGTTGACTTATGTTACTGGAAGTAGCCATTAGAGGGCAGATACACTGGGGTGTACAGAGGTCGCAATATGAGATGACGCTCGGTTGGTAGTCAACGGCTCAGGAAAGAAAGAAAATCCTATCAGCTGTAATGGAACTTTAATGTAATCTTTCCTGAGGAATTTTTTTTTTTTTTTTTACCACCTGACTCCACCCCTGGTGGTCAAGCGTCGGTCCCTCATCTCCATTTATTTTGAATGAGCCCTATTTTGAGTCAGCAGTTTTTACACATCCCAGTGTTGTTCTTCTTGGAAACACTTCACCAGCTCACCAAACGTATCACTCAGCCTTGCATGATTAAGTAATTATACACACTGGTGGGTCTCAGCCAGCATGTGTAATTATGTAATCAAGCAAGACTAGGTGAAATTTGCCAGTGAACGGTTGTTGTATTGCAGTCGGCTCCCGTCCATCATTTACATAAACATCTGCATGTGAACATATCTCTTCATTTCTCTGCATCCACCGCTCCAGGTTCCAGTTGTGAAACAGGAGTGGGTTGGGTTGTGTGGAGGAGGGGACTTGTCATCGCTCCCTGGCTGTGCTACCGTGTGGATCCATGCAGAACTGCCACTCTGAGCCAAAAATACATATGGCAAGAGAGGACAAGGATGTGGAGGGGGGAGGAGGGGCGGTGTGGATTTTATGGAGACATGAGAAGAGAGGGAAAGGGAGAGGGAGATGGAATGGAAAAGAGGTCTATGGAGGGATGCAGAGATGGAGTGGAGAGTGTAGTGTAGCGTAGTGTAGTGCACTGTGCTCTCCTCTCCCCTCTTGTCTGGATCATCCAGAGCATGAACATTTCTTTAATCATAGCAGGGAAAGCAGAGTGGAGACGAGTGCAGGATGCTGTCACATTGCTCCGTCTGCTTGCATCACGGGGCCCCATCTACTCAACATTGCCACGCCACATAGCTTCACACCTCCAGCTCTCCACGTATCAACCCCACCACACACACACACACACATACACACACGTATCTACACACACTTCACCCCCACTTCACTTCCTGCTATTCTTGCTCTTCTTTGTTCCCTCACCTTTGTTCTCTTTTCCTACCTCATCACCCTTTCCACTTCTGTCTCCCATCATTCTTTTTACTTGTCTGTGTCACTGTGTCATTTGTTTCTTTCTCGTTGATTGCGCCTCCCTCCCGTACTCCCCTCCTCCCCCTTTTCTCCTCCTGCTCTGGATGGATAGAGACTTTGTGCTTACTACAGGGAATGCTGTTCTCCCTTATTGGCCAACCAACAGGAAGAAATCTCAGACAGAGATGAACCCAGCATGCTTGTTTTTCTGACTGCCAGCCATGTACACACATCAGGGATGTGTGTGTGTGTGTGTGTGTGTAAGTAAGTAAGTTTGTGCGTCTGTGTGTGTCTCACACACATGGGTTGTTGTCATAACAAACCGAGGGATTGTTGTGGCGTGTCACCAAGCTTTGTCACACTTCAGGACAAAAGCGTCTCATTAGGTCCATGTACCAAAAATGGATTCTACTGTTGTGTTTTAATTGGTGGTGAAAGTAGAGTTGATTATTCCACGCTTCGACACCAGCCTCTGTTTATCGGCTGCTGTGTGTTTTGATACATTTGGTGTCATGTGTTTGTAAGATTCCCGGTCCACAGCGTCAACAGTTTTGACGCTGGTAGACATTATGACCAAGGACAGTTGTTATGTGACTAGTGTCACCACCTTGTGTTGTGTTTATGGTTTTACTGCTCCGTGACATATCTGTTGATGGTTTTTCATTTTTCTCTCTCTCTCTCTCTCTCTATCACAGCAATTGAACCACCCCAATGTGATAAAGTACCACGCATCGTTTATCGAGGACAATGAGCTTAACATAGTCCTGGAGTTAGCGGACGCCGGGGACCTCTCACGTATGATCAAGGTGAGGTGTTCGATCCCAGCCCTGACTTCTTACGTCACAGTCTTTTCTCTCCAGCTGAAGAAAAATGAAATTATTGGTCTACTTAATTTCAGGTGATCTAAAAAAATTATCATTTTTGAAAAATATTCAGTGTCATCCTTATTAAAGTGTATTAGCTGCACACACACCAGCTTCATGATAATGGACCTAGTAAGAAAAAAAAAAGTATTTAAATTCCTAGAATGCTGTCATTGATGTAGATAAGACTGGTTGACTTGAAAACAGTTTAAATACTTAACACATACATTTTTCTCTTAAAAAGAAAAGTATTTTCTGAATATTTGCTGAGCTAATCTTGCAACCTAGCACAAGCTCAAAGAAACCATGCTGATCCAGCAGCAACAATAACTATTGACACTCAGATGTCCTTGCTGTGTCAAAAAAACCCATCCACATATCGTTTAGATTTGTAAGTGTTATGTTGCTGTGTCAAAAAAACCCATCCACATGTAGTTTAGATTTGTAAGTGTTATATTCCGAAAATAGAAAAAGATAAGAAAGAAAGAAACTGAAATGAATCTTTTTCTGAACATTTAGAATGTTAAAAAATCAAAATCTCTCCAATCCATCTTTTGTGTTGTGTTGCAATGTATTTTTAAGTAATGTGGGACATCTAGACTCTGTGGAACGTTTGGTCCCCCGGAGGACAATAATACCAGGTGATCCAACTTTTATATCTCACAGTTGGCGTCAGGAAGAAATATGGAAACCACAGAGTGCTGATGTGGCCTTTTATAACTGGTGAAATGGTGGCGGGGGGTCTGTGGTTTGTGGCTCCTACAAGCTTTTGAGTACCTGGACACTGAGTCAGTCTGAATCATCCACTGCCCAATAAAACCAAAACCAGCCAATATCAGGCCCCCTGCAATTTCCGTTACTCCTAATCGGTGACATGTGTCTCCACTGTGAGAGGGAAGTCGTAAAAAAACAAACTGTGATTAATTGTCCTCGAGCTCTAGCATGTGTTCTGTCTGGGGGACGTGAAAGAAATGCTGAGTAAAGTTTGTCAGATCTATACTGAAGCGGAAAAATTTCAAACATTTTATTGAAAATCTTTAGTGGTCACCAATCAGGAAAAGTAGCAGAAAAGTAATTTAAGGTATGCACCGTTTCTGCTAGGAACTTATGGAGGTGCTTCAAGAATAAACGGTTTAAATTTGCAGTTATACGTCGGTAAAATTTGGTCTAATTTTACAGAACACTTGTTGTAATTCAACTCTGCTGAAGTGAGTTTTGTTTTGGAAACAGCACCAAGCTGATGTTAAGCCTCGCTCATCGATAAAAACCTGACATTGCATGACATCGTGTGACCAGATCCTGTCACAGTTCATCCATTTTGTTTGCCACTTACCGTACATCAACAGGGAGGGGAGAAGCTGGGCATCGCTGTGTCCAAAGAGAAGCCGACTTCAACAGAGATAGCCTGTGAGTTCAGCGTTTGAACAGTATGTGGCGCTAAACCTATGGTCCAGCGTTTGAACAGTATGTGGCGCTAAAAGTATGAGGGGTTATATTAACCTCAGAGGTTTATGATACTGTAACTGGGTGCTGCCCAGTGGGTACTGACACCAGGATGTTTATTATTCAGGCTACACCTCAGTGGGAAACAAGAGACTTAAGTAGGAAATGTCCTTGTCTCCTCATCATATAGGCGTCTCACTCGCAAAGACTTAAAGTTAGGATATTTTGTCAAAGGAGAAGGAGTAGAAAGACACGCTGTTGTTCAACAGTGGCTCAGGCTCACTTTGTAATTTTTTCCCTGAGTTGGTCCAAATCCCAAGTTTTTTTTTTTTTAATACAAAAACCTCCCCGTATAGCAAATTAGTGCTGTGCATGTAAAAAGCCCGGTCTTCTCCCATGCATAAATGATGCTGTGGCGTTGTATCGGCACAGCTCGACAAGCTGTTTGCAGTCATACTCAGCAGCTTCACATCAGAATAGCTCAACACAGCAAATTAGGAGAGGCGAGGATTAGTGATACAGGAGAGTGAACATGGCAGGCTGAACACACACACACACACACACACACACACATGCACAAGTCCGATAAAGACACACTCGCTTACACATTCTGTATTCATCCTGTATATACAGTATGTCACTCCATACTGTTTAAGGGGAAGTGTGTGTACACACACACACACCAGTGTGGAATCATGCACAAATTTCAAAGATGTATTTTAAATAATGTAACATGGCAGTTTGGAGAGGTAAAATAACAAACCACAGAGCCTCACTGCTGTCTCAGCTCAGCTACTGAGGATGTTGGGAGCAATTAAACTGTGTCCTCTTCTCCTATGGGTACTGACACACACACACACACACACACACACACTCACAGGTTTGTGCTGCCTTTTCTGTTCGACTCTGTGCTGATGAGAATGTATTTGGACAGAATAACCACAAACTTAACTCTTTGCCTAAACTTTACCCAAGACCGGTTCATGTGCAGAGTTCATTCATTTATTTTCTTTTTGCTTAATTCTTTGCGGGGGGGGGGGGGCGAAGCAGGTGTTTGGAGCCAATCCCAGCAGTCATTGTGTAATAGCATAGTACACCCTGGAGACCTTGCTATCCCAGTGTAGGGCCGAGTTCAAAATTCACTGTCCTATTCCGTTGTCTTTGTCTTCTTCTTTTGGTTTTCCTCTAAATGGGATTGTACAAAAAACAGCATAGAATCTTCATAAAAGTGTTTCCTGAGGTTATAAAAATAATGAGGCTCAGCCTTATTTTACATCAACTACTTCACAAACTGAGGTTCTTTCCTGACCGTGGAGGCACTTCCGTTGTTGTTCCAGGTTTCACTCTTGGTTCATCTGTTACATTCAAACTGTTTAGGTGAATTATTTTTGAACAGCTGAACCTGGAGTACACAAAAACCTTGGCTCTTTTTACATATGTATGTAAAATAACATTAGAGGAAGCTATGATTAGGAACAAATGAACAAAAGTCAATGAATCTGACTTTGTAAACAGATTACAAAGTTGTAAATTATTCATTTTAAATTTTAAGGAGCAGCATTGTATAAAAACATATTTTAAGATTTATAATATTTAAAAAAAAAAGTATTTACATACATCTAAAAGCCGTAGTAGGCGGGCGATAGTTGGACCAAGGACCTTACGTTTGGCATCCTTAATTTAAACCGTTTGTCTTCTGCGTTGTCGTAAATAATTTCTTTTCCCATCACGACGGTCTAGAGGTGTTTACTAAGCTTAGCCTCAGGTCCTCGGTAGCCAGTTGATGTAAACAGACTACGGCAGTTTTCCATATGTATAACAGACCGACCCAGCCATGCATGATTTTAGCATTTTTTATTCTTTTTGATATTCCCTCTTCTTCTTCTTCTTCTTCTTCTTGCTCCGTTCCTTCTTCGTTCTCCGTCACTCTCTCGCTCTCTGACCATCTCAGAATTCAAATTAAATCAAATAGTCCTTGATTTGCATGCGCTTACGGAATATTGCATGTGCAGTGTTTGCTGTAAAAGCCATAGAGAAGAGAGTGGGGGTGGTGGTGGTGTTGGTGGGATGTCTAGTGCTCCCCCATTGACATCAAACAGTCCTCTGATATGGAAATGGGAGGGCAAGGGAAGAATGCCTCCTCACTGATGCTTTGTTTCCATGTAGGCCAAGGTCTATCCCTCCATCCCTCCATCCCTCCATCTATCTCTACATCTGTCCCTCGCTTTCATGCTCACTTTTCTCCGTCTTATTTTCTGAATTTCTCACCATTATCTCCTGCCTTCCATCTCCACTCTGCCCTATATCTTTTCCATCCTGTTATTAGACCTTAAACAGGTATTACCATTACTGATCTTAGTGAAAGCTAAATGCTAATTATCTGGATGCGTAGCCATGTTTCATGTATTAAAATGTGTGCAAAGATGCAGTTTGACATAGGCAGGGCAGCATATGTGGACCAATCACTGGTAAGAGTTTTGTATTGAAATGATATGCTTTTAGAAAATAGTGGATTATCTCCATTATAAAAACATATCTTCTAACATCTACAAGCTGCGTGGACAGATTTAAATGAGAAATAAAGGACAATGCTTAAGAAAAACTGAGATGCAAAAATCTAAAAAGAAAAACAAATTCCTACTTGCAGTACTGTTCACAAACTAGAATCCTCCCTCCTCTGGACTGGGCACCAACAAACACAGCTGACAAACCCCGGTCCATGAGTTGAGTTCACTGCTGCAACATAAATGTTGTGGATAAATATAATCCTCTAACTCAGTAGATGTCAAACTTTTTTTCATGCTGGGTATCACCTCAGAAAAAAAAACCCCACCAGCATGACTAACATGAAAATACTGCAGCACAGACTTACTCTCTTCAACTCATAGCATAGTATAAGAAGTACTAAAAATATTTCTTCCATCTAAATAAATTGTTAGCCTATGTATCAGGGAAAGCATATGAAAATAAATAACATCAAATCATCTGCTTAGTGCCACCAGGTGGTCATGTTCCATACTTTGAGAACCACTGCTGTAACACACAGGTCACAAACACCAGGTGAGCTGAATATAACGAAGAGCTCCTCTGTCCTATAGAGCTGTACACCTCCCTCAGCATAACATACTATGGACCAGGAATCACCAACTATAGCTGTCGGAATGCCAGAGAATTTGAGGGCCGGACACTCAATATCATAAAATGATATAAAAGTCATAAAGATTATTATTTGATGTTTGTTTTGGAATCCAGTCGTGGCCCGGATTGGACGTTTTTCAGCCGGTTGGATCTGGTTCTGTGACGACCAGTTGATGATCACTGCTATAGATGTTATACTAATGAAACCAAACGTGTCATCCTAGGATGTAGACTGTGGCCTCAGTGACTGGTTCCTCGCTGCACATATCTCTAAATCAATGTTATTGACGACACACCAACGTGTCATTGACGTCCATGCAGCTCGTGTGAGCCAGAAAGATTTTCTGTGATTTGTGCTTTTTCTGTCTAATTGATCAAAAAGGTCAGTTGAAATAAAAAAAAAAAATCATAAAACTGAAGCATTTTTTTTCATCAACAGTTGTTGATTTAAAGCAAAACTGAGGATTATGTGAATGTCATTACTGTGCGACTGAGGAGTCGTACTGACCCTCCGAGCTGAGCTGTGTGCCAGATGGGAGACTTTTGGAAGGTACCACAAATTTCTGCTTCCTGTTCTCAGGAATGCATGTGCTTTTCATTGTCGATCATAGAGAAAATGAGATGGTGCTCGGTTAGACATAGGCGGCCGACGTAGAGGAGCGGGGTCTGTGTTGCATTAGGAGTGGAGTCACAGGGCTGAGGACGCAGGCCAACGATGGATGCTGCCTAAACGCACACAGACAGGAGACTCTGCTACCATCTTTAAATTTGTTCTTTTTTTTTTTTTAAATGTGCAACACAAACCCTTTCCATCTCTGTTAAACTAATTTATATGTTTGTGCTCTCAGGGTCATGTGGGGTGTGTGTGTGTGTTGTGTATTCATGTGTGTGTTTTCTGCATTGACTTCACAGCACTTTAAGAAGCAAAGAAGGCTCATCCCTGAGAGAACAGTGTGGAAGTATTTTGTCCAGCTCTGCAGTGCCCTCGAACACATGCACTCCCGGAGAGATGTGGGGTGTGTGTGTGTGTTGAACACACACACACACTCAACCCTAACTGTATTGTTGTTGTTTTTTTTATGAACAGAATAAATAGATTTTGGATTATCTATTATTATTATATGTTAGATGGAGGGAAGTGACAAATGCAGCAAATCTTTGTCATAGAAACAAAATTGTGTAAAATTAAAATTGAGTTTTTCTAAACAAATAAATTAACCAATGCAAATTATAATACCAAAAAATGTAAAGATACAACAAAAGATACAATAAAAAGTTCTTATATAAAGATACAACAAAAATATTTTTTAATATACAATAAACAGTTCAACATATGGTTCTGGTCAAAACTCCTGTGCATTGGATATGTAATATTTTTGTGTATTAAATAAATTATGGTCCTGGTAGTAGGAAGGAAGGGCAACTTCCTTCAGAATCTCCTTGAATGGTAGATATAAATAATGAAATATCCCCAATATAATTCATGTATACACTCTCACATTGAAAATGTTTAAATCCAACACGCCTCGACATGTGTCCACTTGGCATGGACTTGTTAACAACGCTCCAAAAAGAACACTCAGCGATGACACAGGAGTCTTGGCTTTCTTAATCCTAACGTCTCCTCATAAATATTTGATGGAGCTCAGGTCGGGTTTCTGTGGGGAAAAGACCGTGACAGTCAGAAGCCCTTGGTTTTCTTTGGACTTCATGCACTTCGTGCAAAGCCTTGAGGCAGGGGTCTCAAACTAGTTTAGCCCAGAGGCTCAGTGCGATCCACCAATTGTTCTCATGCATCTCGTTATTTAATGACCACCTTCGAAAAAACCCACCACCTTCCTTGTTACCACACCAGAGTTACACAGGACCTGATCTTCGCCGCCTCTGATTGGCTGACTAAGGTTAGGGAATCCAAACTACTTTGATGGAGGTCAGTGATGCCTTCACTGTCCTAGCTGAATTGAAGGTCAAATTTACCTCAAGCTAAATCTATCAGCATTAAAGCTAAAATATAGGGTTTGTACTTATATCAGTGGTCACCAACGGTTTTTGTCAGGACGGACACAGAAATAAAATGGAGTAAAAACAGTATTTTTGTCTAACATCATTATTTGATGTTTAATTTGGAATCCAGTGTGTGTCCACGAATTATGTATTCATGTATTCATTTTAATTTTACCCAGGAGCAAACAGAACATATTCACAGTTGAGAGGCAAAAATCATGACATTTTTTTATTCCAACATCAAAACATTCACAGCTGGATGTTATAATCGAGGTGATGTACTTATGTGGCACACACACACACACACACACACCATCACAGAGTCTGATCAGAGCAGACAAACAGTAATGAATCCTGTGCTCTGGCCTTTAATGACCACTTAACAGCGACTGCCTCCTCAAAAGCCGTTCACAATTACACAAGAGCGGTACATTTCAAAGGAAGATGTGGAGGTAATGTTGGAGGAAGCATCAAAAATGGGTTGAGAACATCCACGTCAACTAGGATGACCACTTTAAAAATTACAAAAGGGAAGTCAAAAAGTCTCAAGACTAAAGAATTCTCCATTAAAGTCTATCTTGATGTTGTAATCTTTTTGCTTAAAGTTGTTTATTTACAAAGGTTAAAAAAACTAATAAAATGTGTTGGAAACATTGTATGTATAATTTATTTTCACAAAAGTCAAATTCAACTTTATTGTGCTGTTCAAATTCACAAAACAAGATTTGTCTAAATGGACTTTTCCTTTTTAAAGTTAAAAATGATCCTTCTCAAAAACAATATAACGGAATGTATTTACAGTCTGTGTTATTTGGATTTTGTTTTATCAATACAAAAAAAACAGAATGAAACAGCATTTGAAAAGGTGTTTCCTTGGTTTGATCCGTATTCTCGTCACTCTTTCTTCTTCTTCTTCCAGATATCAAACCAGCCAACGTATTCATCACAGCTACAGGAGTAGTGAAGCTAGGAGACCTGGGACTGGGACGATTCTTCAGCTCCAAAACTACCGCTGCTCATCTTTCAGGTTAGTCTCACACACACACTCACACACACACACACACATGCTCACATGCAGAGCAGGCCCCCAGTAATCACCCAGTGTTGGATGTGTTTCATTAGCCCAGATCCATGCGTCATGTCTGTGCTGCCGGGGCCCAGGTCTGTGCCCAGCCCCTTCATAGACTACTTAGCTACTTCCTGTTGCCTTGACCTTTAACCCTGACACAGATGAAAAGTGGCGAGAGCCCGGCCAAAACACACAGGGTTGATTGTGACTGTGTGTCATAAAACGCGCTGACCAACTTTACAATCAGACTCATTGTTGGCACCGATGGCTGTTTGTCACTGCTGGGAAATGAAATCGTGAAACACTCCATTTTTTTTCTTCCAGTTCAGTGAGAAGTGATGCCACAAATTAATACAATAACTTAGGTCTAACTTAAAAAAAAAAGTGTTTGTGACGTTGACGTTCATTGAGATTGACGTAACTAACGTTAGAATAGAAGCACATACAGACTGTGGGATGCGTTCAGTGACATTTTCTCCACACCTGTAACAAACTGGTGTTAACGCAGATGCACACACATGTTCTTTACTTTCAGGGTGTCGAATTGTTTAAGACATAATTATTTTTGTAACCCATCTGTTCCAATCACAGCTGTATGGTACAGCTTTACTAATGTATTCTTATTCTCAGTGGAAGTGTTTTGTTTTTTTTCTAACAGAAAATTGTCCTTATAGAAGAAGAAATGTGACCATCAGATATTTATTCACATTAAAAACGAGAGTCACCGTTAAGGCCTTGCTTGTTTCAACATACAGTCAGTGGACAATGTGTCAAGAATTACACCACGTATTTCAGTCACAGACACCAGAAGAAGTTGAATTTCACACAGGAATATATATGCTGCAGTGATGCTTCCGTGCTGAGTTGTTATTGCCACAAACGGTGGACTATTCTCAGCCTCCTTTACATCAGCAGCAGCAGCAGCAGCAGCAGCAGCGACTGGCAGCAGCACCTCAGGCTTTGAACGTGTGAATCACATGATAAACTCAGCAGAATCCTCCATCGGTTCCAGCAGAGCTGGCTGAAAACGCCTGTTGTTGCTCATTAAACGTTGAGTCCGCAGCACCCTCTTTAGGCTGGCAGAGGACATAGTCAGCTGCAGCAGACGACAGGTTAGCTGGGAGAGAGCAGCCCTTCATGTGAACCACAGGGGAAATCTTTGTTGAATATGATTAAATCAGAGCATGGGATTATTTCATTAAAGATGAGCTTGTGTTTGGGAAAAAAAAACATCTGACTATGAACTGCTGAGTATATATAATAACAGGGAAATCCAGTGTTTCAGACATGAGTTTACTGTACATGTATTGTCTGTCCCAGTATTTATCAATAATCTCATGTTTCTGATGTGTGTTTTTTTAAGCCTAATTAAATCTGAGGTCCACACTGTGGATCAGTGGTTCCCAAAGTGGGGGTCTGGGCCCTGCAGGGGGTGTAGTGTTTCTGTGCGGGGGGAGGAGACGGTGTGCAGTGACGGTATTTAACTCTTTTGGGAACTGAGCTGATTTGTAATCTGTAATCAAAGAGAGTATTGTGTGTGTGTGTGTGTGTGTGTGTGTACATGGGTTCTCACCTGACGCCCAAACTCCTCCCCCAGTTCAAGAACAGACAGGATAGGGTTAAATGTTCACTCTGACTTGACCACAGGTGTGAATAGGAGTGTGAATGGTTTTTGTGTGTCAGTTTGTGGTCAACTCTCCAGGGTTAATAAGATTAATTATATGAAGGATAAAGTGGTAAGAATGAAGTGTTTAAAAAAATTAAAATTAAAAATTTACATTTTAGTAAAAAAAAATTATCTTCTTCATGATAACATGGAAAGCTAAAAAACAGTTAATTACTTAAAATCCCAACCTTTAACAGGTTGTATGTAAAAAAAACAAACAAAAAAAAAACAGTTTCCATAAAAGTGTTTGGTATAAAACAAGACACAGTCGCAAAAAAAAAACAGTTTCCATAAAAGTGTAAAAACAAGACACAGTCGCAAACCAGTGAAATAATTGATCTTTCCTATAGTTTTAAACTGTTCTAAAAAGCAGAATGCCAGATTTTCTCCGATAATAGTTCCGTGTTCACTAAAGCGTTTCTCATTTCTTCCAGTAGTTACACGTTTCCCAGTTTCATTAAACACATGTAAGATGAGAGTTCTTGGTTTTCTAGTTAGAAGAAAACCATTTTCCAACAAGCAAGTGAATACGTGGATTCCCTGTGTCGTATAATCTGTTTTTTTCTTGGCGTTGGTTATGGCAAGTTAAAGTCTCCCTAATTAGGTCAAATAAAATCACCATGAAAAAAAAGAAACAATAATTAGGCTGTGAAGCCTTTTCATGAGTTATCTGCAGAATCAGGTTCTCCAGTTTCAGGTGGGCCTGACCTCTCACCAAGGGATTTGTTGTGCGTCGCCGACGTCTCCTCTTGACATTTATTACAATCTGCTCCGACCGTCTGTCATCCAGTGTCACCTGTCCTTCTGTCCTGCCGCCGTGTACTTCTCTTTTCTACTCCTTGACTTCCAGTAAAGGTGAATGAGAAGGATAAGGGAGGGGTGAGAAAACCAGAGTCAGAGACTGAGAGACAACAAGACAACACGGGGAACAGACAGACAAAGAACGGGAGGAAGAGAGAAAAAAGGCGATGTGTCAGAAGGAAAAGACTGAAGAAGAAGAAGGAAAAAAAAAAGAATGGTTGACAAAGAAACAAGAAAGGGAAGGTGGAGTCTGCTGGCGCGAGAGATGAGGATGTGACAGAGTGACACTGAAGAAAGAGGAGAAAAGAAAAGAAGAAAGTTGGGAGCAAAGTAAGAGGAGAGAATATGACAGTGTGACAGGAAAAGGGAGGAGAGAGAGAGAGAGAGAGAGAGAGAGAGGGAGAGATAGAAAGGATTTGAGGCAGAGGCCTGGTGTGTGTGTGTGTGTTTGTGTGCGTTTGTGTGCACGTACATGTGCTCGTATGCCCAATGGAGTGTCAGCGTGGGTCTGTAATGAGCTCAGCCACCCAGCTGAACAGTGGAGCTGAGATGGAGGTCCAGGCATACAGCCTGTCAGCTCCCAGGCTTTCAACTCAGCAGCCTACAGACACACACACACACACACACACACACACACACACACTGACTGACTTTATCTCCTATACAAATGTTGGGCTGTACATACACACACACCCATGTCCACTTCAGTCCGTGCGCACTGATATGAAAGAGCTGATTATAATTCCCTTCGACTCGTCCTCAGACGTACACACGTCTCTGTTTGGGCCGTGGGACCAAAAATAAAGAGAGGTATTTTAAAGACACCCACTCCGCACTTGGTGCTTTCCAGGGCACGGCATCAGTAGGAAGTGATATGACAAGAGCCGGATTAAAGTGTAAAAGATAAAAGAGCAAAAAAACCGAGTAGTAACAGAAGAGCTACTGCACTCATTACAGAAGAGTAAGAGAGACTAGCCAATTGGCAGTCGTACTGTAAGTACTGTAATATACCTGCAATTAACACCAGTAATGAGAAAGGTGATAACGATACGTTAAGGGGAAAATGGAAAAAAAACGAGAGGCTGATGTTAGAGATAAAAAAAAAATAATTTTTTTTTTGGTTACGTGTTTATTATTGAGTTATTTGAAGAAGCCAAGAATGTGAGTCGTGAACGAAATACCTGTAGTTTGTCACCTAAAAGTGGAGACGACAGACAGAGTTAGAGAAAACGTCCCAGCTGTGTGACGAAGCCTGAACTTTTTCAGACAGAACAGTTTTAAGGTTTTTTTTTTTTAAGGTTTCTCGTCATTTTCACATGGCTGTGTTGTTAGTGAACTGAAAGGAATATAATTGTATCATACAGTGTATGGTTAAGACTATCATATCAAACTGGGACTAAGTTGTGTTTAATGTGAAGAGTGAAGTAGTTAGTTTAGGTGTTCAACTAGTCTAAACCAGGGGTCTCAAACCTGAGGACCATAGTCATTTAACTGGAGGTCCAAGATTCCACTGATGTCTTTCAGATGTCTGCGTCTTATATAGAATCAGGAAGGTGATAAATGGTACCAAAGCAGGAGGACGGTGGCACCGTTGTCTTTAAAAGTTCCCAAATGTAATATGTGTTGAATTAAAAAGACGGGTTTGTGGGGGTCTTTGTACCTTTGTGAACCTCCGACACACTGACACATGAGCTGCACAGGCTAAGAAAAGAGTGCATGTTCATATATACATCCACCACAATTGAAATCAGTCTCAACATGACTCTCAATTTACCGGCATGAATAAGTAATGCTCCATAAATTTAGCTTTCTGTCGAAGCTGGAAACCAGCGCTGCAGCCTTTAGGAAAAGAACGAAAAGGAAAAAAAACGAAAAAAAAAACAAAAAAAAAACCTCCTACTATTAGCATAGAGACGCCGATTCTTTTAATCATGTAATAATGAATGTTAGGGGAACATGTTCAGACTGTTCAATGAGACCCTAACAACACACACGCTAACACAAAGGCACAGTTTCAACCTGATGACCAATTAAAAGCCGTAATCCCCCCTTCCCTGTTTGTTCTTCTGCGTGCTCTCCGTTGCTCCTGGCTGTGCAGAGGCTGATTATTTTTGGAACGACAGGTAACACTTCATTATTCACTGGCGCACCTTTAAGATAAAAGCCTATTTTCTCAACTCATTAGATGTGCACAGAAATTAAAAGGACTTCCCTTACACTTCAAAACTAATAGCTCCTCTGTCTTAGCTCCATTAATTGCCATTACATTAGTTCAACTTTCCTCCCGTGCAGTCAAAGGACTGCGCGGTCCTAATGAATGTGTGTAACTACAGTTATAATGTGTGTGTGTTTGCACCCAGCTGCGGTTTTCTCCGCTCTGTTTGACTGTGTTGTTTTTTTTGTCCTCAGTTTTTTTTTTCTCGTCTCACAAACCAAACACAAAAACTCTGATTTCTCGACTTTTAGGACAAGTCACAGAAATCAACAAACCAAAAAATGACTCACAAAACCAAACATTTATAGAAAAATAAAGTGAGATTTAAGTAAGATATCAAGATGCAGTTCTAGAGTGTTAAAACCAAACATTTATAGAAAAATAAAGTAAGATTTAATCAAGATGCAGTTCTAGTGTGTTAGGAAAAAACAACAATTTTAGTAGTGTTTCTTATATAAGACAGAGAAGACTCAGATTAGAGTCACAGACATGCTGTAACCCATGTTGGGTTGCCAGATTTGATAGAAAGACCAAACTGATCTCAACCAGAACTTAACTTAACTTAAAAACTTCTTTTCCTTATTTCTAATCACAACTTCTAATTACAACAGTTGCAGCAGACCGGACAACACTAGCACGAGGAACGCCGTTCGCACGGCTTTTCAGAAAAGCAGACCATAATCAAATTCAGTAGAATTTATTACACAGCGTTGGGGTCTGTTTTATGTAGGAATCCCACTTTGAACTCAGGAAGAATCGCCCAGTAGGAATATAAATAGATGGCAACAACACCCAGGAGAACGGGACGATGTGGATTATTCTGACACGTAAAGCTTCTTTAAGATACACACACATAGAGACGCGTTTAGTCGTATTCATCAATGTCACTGATGAAAGTCCTAATCCAGCGCGCTCTGTGTGACTTTCTCTGTATTTAGGTAAGCCTTTAATACGCATGTTTGCTTCAGGCCATCGCACAGATTTAAACTTTGCGTGAAAAGACGGGTAAAAAAAAAAAACATTCTCCATTCTTCAAACATATGCGATTAATGTAAAAAAAAAAAAAAACCCAGCTTGATTTTCTCCTTCGACTTTTACATGTAGAAATTCCCCCAAACAGAAAGCAGAACGACGAAAGCATCGCGTCACAATTAGCAAAGAAAGCAGCAAATCTCCAAAGCTTTCTGCGGTGTGTCGTGGACGTAGCGTCGCGCTGAGGTTCCTGACGATCTGATTCTCTGGAGCTCGGCCAGTCGCTATGGCAGGTTGGGATTCTTGAATTTCACGAGCAGAGCCAGGAGCTGGCCAACCTTCCAGGCTCCGCCAGTGTTGCCTGCGCATATTTACCGACTACTGTTTCAGATCATTACCGAGTCTGAGTAATCAGAAGTGATTTATGTGTAGTTTGTGTGTGCCAGTATGTCTGCTGTACACATGTACGTAACTTTGCGGTACTTTTGCAATTGCATGCACCGTATTGGTGCACGTGATGATATCCAAACTTGTTAAAGGTCGTCATGGTCAAATTAAGGTCGGCATCCACTCTGAAGTCTCTGTCCTTTTTTCTTCTTTCCTTTTTTTTTTTTGTTCTTTTTTTAAAAAACATGTTGAGCACTGCAGCCTCAGAATGTGTCAGTGTGACACATTCGACACCTCTGTTCCTCACCCCGTTCCTCTGTACTGTGTGAGCTGTGTCAGTGGTGCTGATGAACCGTTGGGAAGCAGGGGTTTGCATTGCAAAATGTTAACACTCACGCTCTCTTTTTGTCTTGTTCTCCCTTCCTGCATCTGTCTGTCTCTCCCCTCTCCTCCTCCTCCTCCTCCTCGACCCCCGCCCTCACCCTCCTCTCCTCCCTCTCCCCTTTGCCTGTGTTCCAGTGGGTACTCCTTACTACATGTCACCAGAGAGGATACATGAAAACGGATACAACTTCAAGTCTGACATCTGGTCGCTAGGATGCCTGCTGTATGAGGTAAACTTTGGGAATGTGTGCACACACACACACACACACACTGTCACCCTGCAGTCGACTGCAGGAGTGACACGAGAACACATTGGCCCAGACACACATGTAAACAAACAAACAAACAAACAAACCATCCTCAGACCCACATGTTACAGAGAATTGTAAGAAATGTTGGTGCTTTCCCTCTGACTCTGCACAAACAATGATCTTCTTAAGTCATGCAAACAAAATTGATGCACGCTTTATTGACTTGTACAAAGCTAAAAATATCACCTGGAAAAGATTTCTTCTTTACTTTTCCTCCACTGTATTCCTCCATGGGTCCCACTCTTGTCCCCGCCAAGGCCACGAGAGACTTTGAATTAAAGTTCTTTTGTGGAGGAACCTGCTAAACGTTGAAAAGCTGTTGAGTGAAGGGAACTGACATGACCATGTGTTTTAGATGAGGCGGCCCAGTGACACTGACTAGTTTGATTAGTGGGGAGTGAAACACCACAGGGCTGTGGACCACACCGAATAGAGACAAGCCCCGGGAGGAGAACACAGCGCAGGGAACAAAGGCAGACGAGCGAGGGGCAGAATAATGATGGACACGGATGATAGCAGTCAATCTGATTTTTCACCTTGCCAGCCGTCACATGAGCTGAATACAAACAGACAAGCACAAATTCAAAGGCACACTCTCGGCCAAGGAAACACCCACCTTTTTTTTTTTTTTTTTTTTTTCTCCCTCCTCTCCCCCTACGTCTCTCTCTCTCTCCCGACTCCCCTGAGCTGCTGATCACTGGGGCTGCATTTCAACGCACCGGTGAGTGCAGGCGCTCTACAGCGCCTCAGGCAAAGAGGTGCTGATAACACCAGGCAGAAGTTTGAGCTCAACTTGTAGGTCATGGTTGCTCAGAGACCACAGTCCTTCATGCTAATTAGTTCCCCACAATGCATTGTGGCTGGCTGAGAGCACAGGGTGCTGCAGGTCATGTTCTGTTTTTGGATTTTTAATGTGTGGTGGACAGAAGTTGCTACTTTTACTCTTCATTAAAACTGATTTCACGCAGGTTATTTTGTTAGAACCGGTGCACTTTTTGTGACTTCAAATATTTTTATGTGAAAAGTTGTAGTAGTTTTTACTTTGATATAGTAAAATTGCAATATTAATGGTTTTATAATTAATTAGAAAAAAAAATACAGGTGGCAACTTAAAGGTGTCAAACATGTCCATCTACCTGAACTATATGTGTGTTGACTTTTTTTTATTTATTATGAATAACTGGGATTAATCCACAGCTCCTCTGTGATAAATTTGATTTTAGAAAATTGTTTTCATTCTACTTTCTAATGCTGTGAACGACTGGATTTCCTAAATTGAGATACAACGAGAATATTGTGTGGTCGCAACTATTAAAAATACTGGAAAAAACAACAACAAAAATCCCTACTGAACCTTTTGACCATTTAAAACATTGGAGATCTTTTATTTTTTATTCTATATTTTTTGTTTGAGGAAATACTATACTTCACCATTTCAGCCTGGGTTCAATGCTTTTTTTTTCTTTGACAGTTTTATATAGAAAAAAAAATGCGATGCTGAGGTACAGTTAAGAAAACCTGGAGAGCAATAGGAAGAAAAAAAAAGTTGAGGAGACCTTTAATTCCCAAAGGGTCGTCAAAAGACTGAGACTAAAGATGAAAAGGCACATAAATGCATAAGACCAGTATAGGAAGGTAAAAGAGAGGGGTGAGGGCAGGGGCGGTTCAGGTCGTGAGAGAGAGAGCGTACAGAGAGAAGAGATGGACGGTCGGACAGAGGGGGAGCGGAGAGGGAGGGGTGGAAGAGCAGAACAACAAATGGTGAGAGCGGGGTTATNNNNGGGGGGGGGGGGGGGTGCACTCTGACAGAGGACTTACTGTGGGTACAGGAGCACAGACAGATCTCCAACCATCAGGTCAAGGTGAGCCATGCATGAGCCTGTGGAGATGAAGATTTTACAGCCTTATTGTTACCAGAGGAGAGCCCACTGCCTCATGCATATTCTCTTTGAAGAACAGACCCTTGTTTCGCCATCTTTTTTTTTTTTGGTGAAAGGGCTCTGCTGTACGTTGGGTGTCAGGAAACCTGCCTCCTTCTCTCCCGAACCGTCTCCTCCTCGTTCTTCTCTGCTCTGTTCTCCTCCCCTCTGCTGGTTTTCCCTCTGTGTTCTTTTTCCTTCCCTCACTTAACCTTCAGGCATCAGAAATTCACATAGAAATCCTTCCCTGATCTCTCTGGTGCTCATTGATTTCACTCTGGACATACAGAAGGAGCTTAGGTTTTTTTTTTTTTTGAGTGTGTGTGTGTTAGTGTTTGTATCCAAGAGAGTTGGACTCCTTATGTGTGAAACAGCTCCATTTGAGTGAGGCCTGCATTTCTCATTCTTGAGCCCCAGGGTTGGGCGAAGGTCCGAAGGGTCCGTCTGTCAATATCTGGTCATCGTATCAGCGTCCGTCTTCATCTTCTATTCTGTTTGATCTTCTCTCTTCCTGTCTGACCTCATTACATCACCTGACCCTGCCCTGTGCTCCCTCACCTAAACGTTCTCACCAAGGTGACGAGGGACGGCGCTCCCGTCAGGGTCATCTCTTATTCTGACCTAGAAAATATTGGAGTTTAGTCACACGTCAGTCAATAAGACCTCAGTCTCTGGGCTCTCTCTCTCTCTCTCTCGCTCTCTTTCTGTTTTCGGCTCAACATCAGAACAACTTTACATCGACAGGTTCTCACCCCCCACACACAGAACCATGCATGTGTTGTGGTTGTACAAAGGTTGGTGGAGGAGCTTCATAGAACCGTATCTCCATCCTGTACGGAGCTCAGACTTCCGTTCCTTTTACTGCGTCCATGTCCCGTCCTTCACTTCCTGTTTCATTCCTGTCCGTCCGCCTCGTGTCTCGCTGTTTGGTTTATGAGTCTCCAAAGAGTCGAGTTCCCAGCAGTTGGCTTTTACTTGACTTTACTGTGGTTTTCTCTCTAACATTTAAAAGTAAATCTGTAGGTGTGTGGGCAGTGGTTAGAGGATGCTCTTAGTTTTGGTGTTTCTGTTTTGAA
Organism: Cynoglossus semilaevis; assembly: GCF_000523025.1. Lineage (NCBI taxonomy): Eukaryota > Metazoa > Chordata > Actinopteri > Pleuronectiformes > Cynoglossidae > Cynoglossus > Cynoglossus semilaevis. The sequence goes on from NC_024308.1 coordinate 5,036,898, forward strand.
GATGGATTCAACCCAAAAAAAACAACGCAAATGAAAGGCAGTGAATGTAGCACAACCTGTTCTGTGGAGTACAGCCAGTGAATATCAACAAAGTCGTCTTTTCTCTATGTAGGGACCGCTTGACGACATATTTGACCAAAAGTCGTTCTAACGCCGTAAATCAGAGGAAAGACCAATATCTTCTTTATAAACCTCTATGTAGGGACCGCTTGACGACATAGTCGATCAAAAGTCGTTCTAACGCCGTTGATCAGAGGAAAGACCAAGTCATCGAGGAAGTCGTAAACCGAGGACCTCCTGAAATGGCAAGGGAACGTAAAAGCATATAAGCATCATATATTTGGATTTAAAATGCTGTTGAAGAAACTTTTTTTCAATCCTGGTCTATCACAACGGCTCAACCGTCCTCACAGCCATTGGACTAACAAGACCTCAGTCTTTCTAGAAATGAATCGAGGCACATGAATATATGTTGAGTTGGTTCAGAGATTTCCCCAACTCCACTTGTAACTCCTTTGTATTTTACATACATTATGACATTTTGATCATTTAGACTCACAAAGTCTGCCAGAAAATACTGAAAGCTCTTCATCTTCCACAGTTCAAATCCCGACAGTGAGTTTAAGACGGAGCACAAGGTCGTGGAGTCTTTGTCTTTTTCCCGTGGAACTGTGTGGCGCTCTTTCAACTCCCGTGTCTGTTCTTCTCTTTTTTATTGTGTTGAAGCGGCGACGTAATGACTCCACTGGGTGTACTCGAGGTATATTTTTAATGACTGTCTCTGCTCGCTGACTTATTGCCTTGATTAATATATCATCACAAAAGCCACATGAAGGGCCGACGAGAACATAAAAAAGTCATGTTTTTCTGACTCTCTGCGCTCGTGTTTACGTGTGTACTTGGAATAAAGAGAGTGTTTTAAAAGGACGGGGAGGTAAAGAGGTGAAGTACGAGCCTGTCTTGTATGCGTGTGTGTGTGTGTGTGTGTGTTAGCATTTAGGTGTTTATTTTGATGTGGCGGATGCTGGTAATTCTATGTGTATTCATAATTAAGTGAGAGAGAACTTGTGAGAAGCCCTTTGGTCCCAGGCTTTAGGAGCTCTAGGGATAAAGGTTGGGGGGGGGTGTGGGGGGGGGGGGGGGGGGGTGGGGGGGGGCAGAGGGAGAGGACGGGAGCTTCTCTCAGCTCCTTGTTTTAATTGGTGCACAGGGAGAGAGACTGGAGAGAGTGAACTGGATCACTGTTAATTGTGTGTGTGAACACACACGTACACACACGTGTGTGTGTGTGTGTGTGTGTGTTTGTGTGTATTCCTTGTACATGGGCAGTGATTCTGGCTCCAAAGTGCATGGATGGTCTGAGGAGGGCAGCACTGGGCCAGCTGAGGAGGACCTGGGGAACAAAGGAGTGTGTGTGTGTGTGTGTTCCTGGTACAGATATACTTGTGGGAACCATTAAAAAAATACCATTATTATTGGGGCATTTTAATGCCCCCCCCCCACTGAGAGAGAGGGGGCTTTAGTTGAGATTTGAAGAGGTATAAAACCTGAGTTGATTATTGAGCGTACACATATACTTGTAATTATTAGGTCAAGGTGCTATTGAATCAATTATGTCCATGTGAAGTCCACACAAAAACACACAAAAACAGATTGTTTGCGTGTGTGTTTTCATTCATCTCTCAGTAAGGGTGTGGGTGTGGGTGTGTGTTTTTTTTTTTTTTGCCACCAGCAGCTCACACCCCTAAGCAGACAGCAGGCATGCGTGTGCATTGTATGTCTTTCGAATATCAATGAACCACACACACACACACACACACACACACACACACATTCACATCGACACACCAGGGATGTAGAGGTCAGAGAGTGAGTCAATCATCTAACCCTGCGATGACACAGTCTGAAAATGGAGTAGGTGTGTGTGTGTGTGTGGGCCTGCATTTTCATGTCTGTGTGTGTGTGTGTGTGTGTGTGTGAGAGAGCACGGGGCCCGCAGCTGTCAGGGGCTGGGAGCAGCAGGCACTAATGAAGCAGATGAATAGTGCAAAAACTCCCAAATACAAACAGGACAGTTGACATTTTTCATCTGTCAAAAGGAGAAGATGCATGAAAATACGACGGGCTCTTGTTTAACCCTTCGCCTCCTGGTGTGTGTAGAAGGCAGCCTGTGTGTGTGTGTGTGTGTGTGTGTGTGTGTGTTCCTGTCCCGCCTCTCTTTTTCTTACCTACTCACGGAGGTGAGTTATGGAGAAGTGCTAACTGTCCGTCACACAGAAAGGTACGCCGTTAGACCGTGTATGTGTAAAAAAAAAAAAATTAAACAAACATCTTATTATAGTCTACACCAGGGGTCACACCAGGGGTCACCCCTGGACAGAGACCTTGGGGGCCAGACACTCAGATAACGAATGAATGATAGATAATAGATCAGATAATGAATAATGAATTAAAATAAAAATCACCCATTTTATATATTATTAAATTTTTTTTTTTTTTACAAAATTGAACACATTTTATATTCATAGTCATGGGCCGAATTAGATGGTTTGGCGTGCCTGATGTTGCCCGCATGCCTCCAGTTGATGATCACTGTTTTATTGTTTATACTTTACTTCGTTTTTTTCTTTTTTTCTTGTTGAAGAAGAATCGTTTGGAGTACGGTTTAATCTGAGCTTTAATTATACGTCTGTAGCTGCATCCACTCTCTTGTAGTCTTCACACATTATCACTAACTGTCCAAGGGCTGAACTGCCCTCACCTGTTGACAGCTGGTATTGCCCCCCCCCCACCCCCCCCCATGACCCTGGAACGGAATAAGCTGAAGAATAATCTAATTATTTTGTGTATAAAATAAAACTGTAGAAACTGCACATGAAGTAGCAGTTCAGGAGAGAATTTGTAGCAGATTTTTTTCCGTGCAGTTCCATTCCAGTCAGGAATTATCAGATGGTTTTTTGGTGTTGGTAAATGTATTTTAAAAAATATACAGTAAATTATGAAGATATCATGATTCTTGGTGGAACATTGGGAGAAGTCAGTTTAGAGATACGCCCCCTACTGTTACGTGTACTACCCGAGTATATAGATTTTGAAAGGACGGTGCGTTCATGTGTGTGAATAATGGCTGTTTTCCCCATCATCATACATTACAATCTGAACTTTAAGGAAACGGGAACAGTAAGAGGTTTTGTTACTAATGAAGGGGCAATACTGCTGACAGTGTCAGACGTCTCCAAACACAACTCATCACTGTCACACTCCTGCTGGGCCCAGTCTCAGTGGCAATTACCAGAGCAGAGGGGCAGAGCTGTCCACAGGAAGAGGGAGGGAGGGAGGGAGGGAGGGAGATCATTTCATATTTGGTCTTCATCTTCATGTATTCATCGGAAGGCTTTGATTAATGGATGAAATTAGTGAGGGGTGATGAATGTTGCCCGGACCTCACTGCCCACTGGAGGCTGTGACATACGTAGGGGCAAACTGTCAAACTTTTCTCTTTCTGCACCATCAAAGCTTGACACATCTTTCTGTAGGGATGGGAAATTGAAGAAATGACTTTAAATTGGTCTGACTTCAACAGCACTTTTTTTGGTAAGTGTCAAAAGGTTTCCATCATGGCTACAAAAATAGATAACTCCAATAACAACTCCCTGCAATTATTCCCTGGAGAAATCAGCAGACGTGTTATTGGTGACTGTTTCTGGAGTTTTTCTGGAGAAATTCTATTGAATAATTGTTATTCTTATTATTAGAATAAATTCCTCTGTCATTTTAGTGGAGGCCAAGTTTAGCTCTGGTGAAATCTCCTCATTTGTTTACCATTTCTTTCACAAATAACTGTGACACTGGAAAAAACATGTCTCCACTAGGTGGCATTAGTGCACTCCCCTAAGGTAAAAAAACAAGGAAAACTTAAATCTGTTTTCCTCAGGGATTTATGTTGTACTAACCACTGGCTCGGTCATTAATAAAGAGACAGCATTTTAGCAATCAGTGGTGTAGGGCCGCACAGTGGATGGTGGTGAGCGCTGTTGCCTTACAGCAGTGATTCCAACCATCTCGATCTCTATCATTGCTAAACTTTTTTGAAACAATTTCTCAACTGAACAAAGGCAGTTATATTGAAATTAAGGTCAGTTTCACACAAATAAAGAAAATGTTGAGAGTGAAATTAATTTGCCTTATTGTATCATCGCTGCAGTATGGTCCACGCCCCTTTGTTTGGGAACTACTGAGGGTCCATCTAAATCGACCATAGTTCTGGGTACTCATGAATCAGGACGTGACAAATGCACTCAAGTTTATAAAAAAAAAAGTAGATTCTCAATGTGATATTGAAACTCAGCCAAATGTGTATTTTTTCGTAGCCCAGAAATTATACATTTCTAAAAGAAGGCAAACGGTAAACGCTGCTAGCCCAGAAATTATACATTTCTAAAAGTAAACGCTGTCTGTAAAATATTCACACACTCGGTGCTGCTTCTCTACCGTAGCCGTAGAAGGAAGCTCCTGCCGTGAACGATTGTCCCTCACTGTCCTGTTCACACATCCTGTAACGTGTTTTGTTGGGTTGCGTTGTGCAGACGACGTACATTCACACCAGGCTGCGGTTTCTTTCTGTAGGGAACGTTTCCATCTGGATCCATGAGTGGAGACACTTTTCTCGTCTACTTTCACACCGGCAGTTTGCAGCCTGTCAAACACATATTTAAAAATATAAGGGGCGGGGGGGAATAAATAACCAAATTTCATGTACACACTTTGATATCTTCGTTTGACTGTTTTCTTTGTCTGAAGCGCCTGGTTCCAGTTTGCCACCAACTCACTGTAATAAATTAACACATCACAAGTGTAAAAAAAAAAAAAAAACTAATCAAGGTCACATTCAAGCTGAGGTGTAGTGAAACTGATGTAGACACTCGCACTCAACCCTACAGGTAGTTTGGACCGAGCGTCTTTGACGCAAATGCGTACGTTGTGGAAGTTGGTAAAATGTAGAAAACACGTGTCTAATGTTGTCAGAAACAAACTTTCAACAGATAGAACTGTATGAAACCCTCGGAAAATTAAGAATTAATCCCTCAAATTCCCTTGAACAGGTCACGACCTAAAGCTGAAATACAGACTGAACGTACAGTGTTGGTTAAACACCTGGTACAAAGTCTTTTTATGCCCCAAAAATACAGGTCTAGTGTTTGGATCGTGTTCTTTCTGCACGCTCCATTTTTTCTGGGCTGTTCCACCGAGGAGGTACTGACACGCTTTCTATGCCAGATGCCGGTCCTGATAAATGGCTGCGGTGCAATGTTCTACCTGGGGTTAAGTATTGTGCCCACCGACGTACACAGCTGTACTTGAACCTCGGCCAAATTTAACTCGGTGCCCGCTGAGCCACAGCCATATTTTAAAAATTGTAGTTGTAAATGAATGAGATCGTCCACAGGCTGAAACATCTCCTCTGTCTTATCTGCTCCACTGTCCCGACATTTATTAGAATTTAAAATAACATTATAAACTGGGGATTGAGTCAAAAAAACACCACTGACCTTATTGATATAATTTATAAACTGGGGATTGAGTCAAAAAAAACACTGACCTTATTGATATAACGGCAGGTGTTTTAACAACTCATCTCTTCATTAATCTTTATTACTTAATTACTTCATTTATTTGTTTGTTAGATTGGGGTGTCGGATCAGAGACCAATCAGAGACCCAGCTGTCCTGTAGACCTGAGCTGTCACAGACCACTGTCCAGGTGGACCACAATCTTGTCCCCCAGCCCCCCATGTGACCGCCAAGTCAGAGGTCACTCTTAAAAACATTGAAAACGTGTCCGATCTCGGGCCACATGTGAGAATGGCCTGGGTCGAATCATGAAAAATCTGATTTGTTCTGCTCACACTGTCGTATAATAATCAGATGTGGTCAACATATGGTCAAAAATGGGATTTGGACCACTGCCGTGGCGTGGTTGTCTCCCTATTTTCACTACACAGCTGATGACTCTTTGTTCCCCCCTCTCTTTTTTTTTTTTTTTGTCTTTTCTGGTTCCGTCCCTTTGTTTTGCCTGTAATCACTAGAGGATGAATTTTTTCCTAGCTGCTCCAACAAACAGAAATGTCCCTTCTCCTCTTACTTTTCTTTATTTTGTGGTTTCCTCTCATTTTCGTCTTGCAGACTTTTTGGAAGTCATGCTCCTCTCAGGAGACAGGAAAAAAAAAACTACACATAGGAAACACATGGAATTTGTTTTTTTTTTTTTTAGCAAATTCAATTTTCAATTGAATTTCAGTCCATCGCTGACTTGATTACAAAGAAATGGAGGAAAAATCTGAAAACTGCTGCGATTATGGCACAAATGTCAGACGTCCGTCCGTCCTGGAGAACTGAAGGTTATCAGTGGTTATCAGTGGTTATCAGTGGTTATCAGAGGTTATCAGAGGTTATCAGTGGTTATCGAAGGTTATCGGAGGTTATCGGAGGTTATCAGTGGTTATCAGTGGTTATCAGAGGTTATCAGTAGTTATCAGTGGTTATCACCACCAGCTGTCATTTAACCCTTGGTTTCTCCTAGTGCGTTCTGATGTGTATCTGCTGTTGATGTTTGTTTTTGTTGTTGATGTTTCCATCCCGTCTTTTCATGATCCGTCTTCTGGTCTTGTGTCTGTTTCACAGATGGCAGCCCTACAGAGCCCCTTCTATGGGGACAAGATGAACCTATACTCCCTTTGTAAGAAGATAGAACAGTGCGACTACCCCCCCCTCCCCTCAGATCACTACTCAGAGGAGGTGAGTACTGTCAGAGGAGGTTGCCTTCAGCAGCTACTGCATGGAGTCACGTTGGACCTGCTCTGTGGTTTGAAATATCTCGTGTTAAGTCTTTTTTCCAAGGAGAAAAAAAAAAAAAAAAAAAAAGAACAAAGTTTAATTGACTCTCTCAGGAAACACATGTTGTTGTTTATTTTGCTTAGCGGTTGCACTGATTTTTACCTTCACTGACTGTTTAGCCAGTGCAATCCTCCCAACTGTCTGAGACACGATGTAAGTTAGTGATCAAAAGAGCAGCTATGATTTTAAGCCGCTTGTAAATTAAACGCACATATGAAAAGCATGTGGTCTGTGCTACAGTGAGGGGTCAGACCAAACGGGCCCGGGTGTCGTGTTTCACTAACTAAACGTTAAATCATCTGCTGTAATTCTGTGGAGACTTTTTCATGCGAGAGAAAAAAAAAAAGGTCCTGTAGTCTGGCTGTAGTTAAACATTGTCTCATTGCTGATTGGCTGTGACATGTGTATGGATGTGCGTGGCTTTGTGTTGCAGGTTCCGTTTGAGTGCATGGCTCTCTTTTCGCTGCTCTGTCTTTTTCCTTTAAATATAAAACGTGGAGCAAACCCATAAACACATGCACACGAGCTGGAAGCTCTGGTTTAACACTGATTGTTTGCTCTGTGAGAAAATCTGTGTCCAAAAAAAAAAAAAAAAGTGCCTGTGTTTGATTATATAAGTATATAATAAAATAGAGCGCTGTGCAAACGTTTTAGGCAAAGTGTTTACCTTTGCACTTTAAAAAAAAAAAATTGAAGCAAATTTTGTGAACCAGAAGCTCATTCTTAATAACATTTAACTGCAGGGGTCACAGCGTTTGTTATAATAAAAACAAAAATATGGGTCGTGGACCAAATATGAGACTAGTTGCTGCAACCGTTTAGCCTGGACAAGGGGGCAGCAGAGAGCCGGGTTCATCTACGACAGGTTTCAGAAAAAAGCCTTAAATTGCATTTGAATATAATATATATATGTGTGTATGTATATATGTATATATGAATATGTATGTATACATATATTTATGTGTATATATGTATGAAATGTATGTATATATACATATATATATATATTCATGTGTCTCAGGCTCTGTAGAGCTGGATTGTTTTTTTATTGGTTATCTACTGACGTTAGCTCTTCATTATTATGTTGTGGTGTAACGTCAATCATCTGGTCAACTCCTCGAGTTGCCCGTCAATATATTTTATCTTCTGAAAACCAGTTTTCTCTCTTCATCCTGAAGACCTGATGGTTGGTCAGTCAGTGACTGTCCAGAGAGCTCGCTGGACAAACGGCCAATCAGTGTTCTGACAGAACAACCTCACAGTCGGGCCACGTTCCACTTCAGGGTTCTGTTGTTGTTTACGTGTTTGTGCCTGTTAAATATTGCAGTATTTTTTTCATTAGGCTGATCCGGCCTAAGTGCAGGTTGTTTGTCACCCTTTTGTCTGTGTCTCTGTGTTTTTGTATATGCAAGAGATGGTGTGCAAGTTTGTATTTGTTGCTGTATATCCCTCCTCTCTCTCTCTCTCTCTCTCTCTCACACACAAACACACACTTGCACGCACACCACAGTGAGCCGCTGTGTTGCCCCACATGTCACCCCCATCCAGGAGAAAGGGAGACAAAGCGAAGGAGAGAGGGAATGATAGAGCGGGAGACAGGGCGATGGAGAGATGGAGATGAGGGGGGAGCCTGCAGCGCCTGTCTGGATGTAAACAATGCTCCTGAAGGATCGGCAGCAAACTGTCAGCTGCTCATCTTTGTTGTGTCATTTAACCATCTCCGTATCTGCCCCCCCCCATGCCTCCCTTCACCAGCTCCCACTCCCCCCCCTCTCCACCTGACACTCCCCCACCCCACTCTCCATGCAAAGAAGCACATGAATATTTTACATATCTGCCCCGCCACCCCACCTCTAAGCACCACCCCCACCCCCACCCCCACCGCCACTGCCATTCTGTGGGACTAATTCTCAGACTGTCTGAATTTGCATCTTTCTCTCACTTTCTCACTTACCGCACACACACACACACACATAGATATAGGCTGACGAGAAGCCATCCAAGCTGGTGCCATGCAACAGCGGCCGTCAGTGGACGGTTACCATAGCGACCTGGCGTAGAATTTATGTTTTTTTTTTTTTTTCCCTCTTCCTCTCCATCTTTTATACTCTTCTTTTTTTAATGATGGCGGTGGCTGTTCCGCCTGCAAGCCTGTCTATCTATCTGCTCCAATCATCCGCCCTGCTCAGCTTCAGTGTAAGTGCTGTCTCTGCATGGCAGTTGAGTGGCAGCTGTGTGTGTGTGTGTGTGTGAGTGTGAGAAGGCCGGGGTAGAGGAGTGTATTCAGCAGACCAGAAAGTGATTAGTGCAGTAACTGAGGCTCTTTGTCTCAGCTCACTTACCTGTTGGTTCATTATTCCTTTCATGGAAGTGAATTATTCAGAGACCAAAAAAATATATAAGCAGATCTGTGTCGGAATAAAAATGCAGCCGTTTTCAACCATTACAGCTGTTGTTTGTCAACAGGACCAAACTTTGGTCCAATATAGATTTTTAAGGTTTTTTTTTTTTATTTGCTCAACATATCATTGCAAGTATAACGTGACATGAACCTGTTGATTTTAGAATCTAATTAAATTATTTGCCCAATTATACAGACATACAAGAAAGTAACACACAAAATTATATTTTCAAATTTCCCCGGGTACCACCAGTGGACCTGGTACCACATTTTGAGCACCACGAGTCTCAAGCAACTAATGCGTAGAGAGGCCGAATCTTATAATTAGTATTTACTGTTAGTTAATTACAACTTGTTAATGTTGCAGAGGCTTATAATTAGTATTTACTGTTAGTTAAACCAGCACAGTGGTGTTGTTAATGTTGCAGAGCTCTTGCAGTGATATTCTGAGCACTTCAAAAAGACAGTACACATTGACATGCAGTAACAAACCGGTTGTACTGCATTTACTAAAAGTATCTGGTTTACTTTTTATTTTTTTATTATTTCTACAATATGTCTGATTGTGATGCAGTTTCAATAACGTCCTTATTTCCCCCCCCACCAACTCCCCTCTGATCCCTGTCAACAGCTGAGGAACTTGGTAGATATGTGCATCAACCCCGACCCCGAGAAGAGGCCGGACATCACCTACGTGTACGACATTGCCAAACACATGCAGAGCCTCACACAGGGCAGCTAAGCCCCGAAGATTTACTCACTTTATAGCTCGCAGAACTTCTCCTCCTCCTCCTCTTCCTCCTCCTCCTCCTCCTCCTGCTGCTCCTCCTCCTCTGCTTCTCCATGCTGGACTTGTAAACGTCTATCAGCTTTCACACAATAACTTACTCCAGAGTTTAGTTTCTTACAATAAAAAGAAAACATGTGTAGCAAATGTTATTTTTAGGATGCTGATGTAGTCTGTAGGAGGACCCACACCAAAACCATTTCTGGCCCCACATTTCTCCCACTTTTATGTTACAGCGCTGAAGGAGCTCAGACATGTGTGTGTGTGTCTCCTGCTCTGGTCTCACACTCACTCGTCTCCTCATGTAGTAAACTGCTATTAGTGAGCACTAGGGTTTTTTAAAAAACTTACATAGAAAGGGAGAGAAAAAAAATAGTATTGAACTCCGACAAATTATCTATGCAAATATGATGTCGACTCTGGTGTGATGAGAAAATGTAGAGGAATTGAAATGTGGTGTTAAAGGTGAGCGTTATCTCCTGGTGGTGGAGGTGAAGGGATGTATGAAGAAAGGCGAAGGATGGTATAGACGACAGGGTGGAAAATCATGGGCGGATGTCTGTGAATGTAGGCCGTTTGACACGAGTGTTGGGTTTTATTTTAGACCAAACACGGAGCGTCTCAGTTTGACAGCCTGAAGACGGCGGGACAAAGTTTAACAAAAGTGAATTTGCTGTTTACCTGTTTGTCACCCAAAAAAAAACAACCAAAAAAACAAACCCCAAAATATCTTCTACATTTTGCAGCTTAAACAAAGTAAAAGGTAAATGACGTGGTGTTGGTTTTTAAAACCTTAACGACCAACGAGTGCCTTAGACCCAGAGAGTTAGCGTTGCTGTGTCCGTTTGCTGTGTACGATCTGTTCCCCTTTTAACAAACCCTTTTTATTTTGGGCAGAAGCTGAAGAACGTCAGTGACTTGTGTTGCATCAGTTTCACAACAATA
>NC_024308.1:5047956-5054131 GCF_000523025.1 Cynoglossus semilaevis
TGAAGTAAAGACTTCAAAGACACATAAGGATTACTTTATACTAGTTTACATTTTACTGGACACTGTAAAAACAAAAAGTTTGAAAGAGTTAACAAGTATTTTTGACTTGATAAACATCAGTGGCCTCCAAAAAACACTGACCTTTACGAACCTCTGGATAACGTAACGTAACGTAACGGTAATCATGATGTAACTATAGATCTGAAAAATAAGATAACGGCTCATTGAAATATTAAATAATATTAAATATATTAAATAGGTATTATATAAAGCTTCACCTTGTCAAAAAGGTCAAAAAAGACATTTTTGAAGAGTTTTTTTTTTAAACGTTCAATCTCGTTTAGTGGTAAATTGCTGAAAAATCAATAACTGAAAAATTGAAAGAATAATCGTGAGAGCTATTTCAGCCCATTACTTTCACACTCGGCTTCACTTTCGCAGTGGAACTTCTTCGTCCTTTTCTTATTCAGCTACAACATTATCATTGAGTGTTTTCAGTGTCTGAACATTTTTGTGTAAAATTAACAAATACGCTGATCTTGTGCACTTGTTTGCTCGTGTTGTTCATGTTGGTTTGTTTTTGTTTTTTTCAGTTCTCATTCATTACTTCAAATGTGTTAAATCCAACATTGGACTCAACAGATGCAGGAAATACATGAACACAGTACACAGCAGGTTACAGAAAATAACTTATTTTTATTTGAGTTGCGACTCCGAGGCGTTGGAGTGCAGTGTTTACAGTCTTTGTTTGCAGTAAGTTGTCCCATCCACAGCTAATTTTTTTTTTACTCAAAATTGAAGAAAAAAAAAGTTTACTTTTACAAACACATCTGTTTAGCTCATTATATTTGCAAAGTTCAGTATTTTTGTCAGGACACAATTTTTATACTTCTACTAACTCCTGTTTTACTTCTTATCAAGAAAAATCCCTGAAAAATGTTTTTTACAGCAAAATACCAAAAAAGGAGAGACTAAAGTTTTCATGAAGTTTTTCTGTACACATCGAAGCATGTTCTGTTTCACCGTCCTGAAAGTTGGATTTGCGTTTACAGTTCTTCACAGCACCAAAGCAGTTTAGGAGGATTTGTTGAAATCTCGTCGTAGGAGAGGGGGGTAGATTTTCTCCACGTGCTCCATCACCGTTGAGTTCTTGACGTAGATTTTCTCCACGTGCTCCATCACCTTGACTTTAACTTGATACAAATATTTTTTTTTTCCTCTGTGTTAATGTCACATGACGACGCTCCAGCTCTTCACCTCGGCTCTGCACACACTCCAGGTGAATCCAGGTGTTTTCCAGAAAGTGAAATATTAGCAAATAATATTTATTGTTCTGGTCGTTGTTTATTGAGCATTTTATGTCAGTTTAAAAACCATCATCATAAATCCCCTGTACGCTTTCTAAATGCAATAAAGCTTTCAAATGTATATCATGGGCAAAAGGCTGTGTTCCAACTTCCACCGTGTTTTTTTTTTTTTGTGACTAAATGCAGTGATTATTAAACTGATAAGTTAATAGTCATCAACAGGTTATAGTAAGTTATAGTTTAGTGTAACCCAAAGCTCTGCAACCTGTGGTTCCTCAGCCACATGCGACTGTTTAGCCAAGTTAGCTCCCAGCAATACATCTGATTTATCCTGACACTGATAAATCAGACTGTTATTTTATAACATTATATATAGAGTTAAAGCAGTTTTACATGACACACTAACTTACCCACTTTCTTGCCAACAGCAAACGTTTGTCACATGTGATGTGAAGTCTTTTAAAAGCAAAATTTAGATTTGATTTTCTGGAGTCCCACCATAATTGATGATGTCAAGGATGACAAAAAGGGGGCGCTGCAGAACCAGTTTGGTCCCTCCACGAATATTTACATTTTGCAGGTGGAATTTTTACTTAAAGTTTTCTACCCATACTCAGAAACTTCACTTTTTTTTACATTTTGCAGGTGGAATTTTTACTTACCCAACGTTTTCTACCCATACTCAGAAACTTTATTTTAAACTATTTTTCTGTACTTTGTAATGAGTTTTTTTTCGCTGATTAATATAATTAGCCAAATAAAGAAAACATATTTTAATAAATATATTTATTTTTCTTTACAAAACACAATTTTACGTTACTTCTTTTTGCAGGAGCCGAGCCATAAGAACCGGCTCTCTGTGTTTCCCATCACCAATCGGTGGAGTTGTTTACTGTTTACCAACAGGACTCTGCTGCTGCTTCCGTTTCATCATGTGCCTTTTCATTAACTCCCACTGTGTTGTTAGTGTGTTTAAGGTCATTACTTCACTGTTTATGGTCTCTTTCCTCTGTGCGTCCCCTGAGTTACCCCCCTCCTCCCCCCCATCCTTCATCCCTCCTCTCCACCGTCCCAAGTTTCCTCCTCCAAACTAACTTGTCCCTCTGGGTCTGTCAAATCCCAGTTGGCCGAGGAGCAGCGGGGGTGGGCAGCGGCTCCCTCCCTGTAATGAACTCCACAGGGACTGCTGTTCAGTTTCATCACGGCAGAAATTGCTCCCATGGAGCCGTGAACACAGTGAAAACAAACAAAAGTAAATATCTGGAATAAATACATAAGTTGTTTGCTGCTTCCCAGCGTGGAAGGCCTCGTCCTCCACGGCCGCTCCGGTTTGAACGTGTTGATATTTACGGCGGTAAAGTTCAAGAAAGTGGCTGTGCCTTTGAGCCAACAATTAAAAACATTAGGTTAGGAAATAATGAAATAAATCAAATGTAGCAAATATCTAATTTAATATTGAAATATCTATATTTTTTCACTGTTAGTGGCCCTACCTCTAAAATTAGTCCACCTTGTGGTGAAATGTCTTCACTACACTTTTCTGTCGGTTTCTTTGACCAGAAACTGAAATAATTTCATTCCTAAAATCTTCTGATTCTAATCCAAACTTTTTCGTCCAACTGTTACTGAATCCACTGATACAAACGTCTGGAGGGAAAACTTGTCTAATGATCAGGTTTCATGGTCTTCAAAGAATTAGCACATTCCCATTAAAACACGTCATTATTTAAGTTTTAAAGTTGCAAAAAATGTATTTGTCGACCAAAACTAAATCCAATGATCACAATTTTTTAATCGTCCTTTTTTTAGTTAGCATTTCCTCCCCTCTCAAGTTGGTCTGGCTCCCCCCAGAGGTGACCCTTTGAAAATCGCCGATCTAGTTTCTTGCCAAAAATCACTAAAACTGGTCAAAGTTAGAAGACAAAAAAATAAATGTTATTTTGTGTTGTAATGTAATCATGTGTTTTTTGGTTGTTTCTTGTTTTTCCAAGTCGGTGAAGTTGTGCGTGAACTGCGCTAACGGAGCTGATCGTTTGTCTCAGGTGATGTAAATGTTCAGAGACAGAAAAATTAGGCCATTCCAGAGGACAGGGACTTCATCTTCTTTCCTCTGTATTTGTTTTGTTTTTCAACACCAGTATTATCATTTTCATACATATATATATATAGTAGTTTGTGGCACACACACGCCACGCTCACCAGTGATAGAAGAATCACCAGGGAACAGCAGCCCGGTCCTCTTCATCACTCCACGGCTGCCATTCTCTGAACCCGAGTTTCTTAAAACAGGTTAAACTCATATTTAGATTGAAACTGTTGTCTTGTTCTGCTCTGGTTTCAGGTTAGAATATTTGTCAGCGGCTGATCTCCAGGGAGGAACACTGTGAGGTTGGGGTAGAGAAAGACAGCGCCTGCAGTCATTTATCAGTTGGGAGCGACACGCAGCAGGCCGCAACCGGCGTCACTCATCAGCTCCGCTCCTGACGCACTAACATATGTGCAGGCGGAGTACACGCCACACATAATAAGCATGTGTACACAAAAACACACTGTAATTATGAGTGTCTCTAACTCTGCGTGGCCTTAATCTGCAGCCACCGGGCCAGCACAGGGGGGGGACGGGAAAGTACAAGCAGCCCGCAGCGAGCAGGGGCAAAATAAAAGCCGAGTGGCAGAGTGAACCCATCGGGGGCTCTTAAAAGGCTGGTGCTGTTTCCCCCCCCTCCTCTGTCCAGCAGCACTGAAGACCTTTAGAAAACACCGTCCCCAGAAAAGGAAGTGGAAGTCGTCACTGCAGCCCCGCCTTCCTGAGCTGGAGTTTAAACAAACTGTAAACCATTGGAAACAAATGCCGTCTTAAAGTTGTTCAAAAGAAACCTGATCCTGAGAGGAAGACTTTACAGGTGGCACACACACACACACACACACACACACCCTGCAGCTTTTACTTTGGGAGACTGAGGTCACCACACTCCCTCTTTCTCCTAGTTGTAAATGGAGAAAGAAGTAAAAGGTCCGTGTGCTCGATCAGGGGGACTATAGTACTACATATTTATAAAGCAGTACAAATGAAATATATATATATATATATATATATATATATATATGGCACATTTGGGTTTAAAATATATCCTAATCTTTTAAAAACGTGTGAATTCACAGCCAACAACCGTTTCAACAAACTGAATCTTAGTTCTGGTCCCACCTTTTTATGAAAACTATTACTAATTGTTTAGTTTGTTCGTTAGCTCGACTCTTTGTCAGTAGAAACCATAAACTGTGGAAAAAACATTTTTTTTGTGTAAAGTAAAGGATCCTTTATGAATTTTTCTTTCTGAACTCTACAACATTCAGAGCTGGTTCATGAAGAACTCGACTCGACCACAGTGTCAAACTCTGTTGTCTTTTCATTCTTATTTTGACTACAGTACAGGAAACAGTTGAAACTCAAACTCAGGTTGAATGTTGAAATAAATTAAAGTACTTTCATAGGAACAGATGAGCTGATTAGCATATGCTAATTTCCCCATTAAAACACAGCAGTACTATGCAGATATCTATGTAGATCAGAATGACGACACACTGGTATTTTTATTTCTGTATTAATGACACTTGTGTCACATTTTATAATCAAACGACATCTGACAAATGCTGCTTTTTCTTTTTCTTTTTTTTTTCTTTTTTTTTTTGATGATTAACATCAGGAATGTTTTCGGTCTCTCCTTCGTTCCCATCATATGTCAGACTTCCAGGAGGATTTCCTTCACTGTCAGACACACACATGTTTTCAGATGTAGTAAAATAAGCACTCTGGCCGTAAACTTGCCACCGAGCTGTCCCTAAATAACCACATCTGTCAGCTGGACTTAAACAGACCCTAAAGAGTCACTTTTAAAGATGAAGGCTCCTCGCCCGCAGCACATGCACTCAGTCAGGGGAAAGTTCCGGTTTCTGCCATGAAAAGATGAAAAGTCCACATGGGGAGAGGAAACTCCCCCGTCTGAAGGGGGAGAAAATGGTATTTGTGTTTAGAATTTAAAAATTATTTAAATATAAATCTGGATATAAA
The DNA here is from genome assembly GCF_000523025.1 of Cynoglossus semilaevis. Lineage (NCBI taxonomy): Eukaryota > Metazoa > Chordata > Actinopteri > Pleuronectiformes > Cynoglossidae > Cynoglossus > Cynoglossus semilaevis. The sequence continues at coordinate 5,053,333 of NC_024308.1, forward strand.
TTCCAGGACTGAAAAATTAACAAAAGCGTTGTTGGGTAAATCGTACGGTGATGATCTTATTCCTATAGACTGTTTATAAAAAGTGGGTAGAGGTATGTGCCTGCAGACAATAGTGACTCCACAGATCTGATAACCTTAGTCCTTTATTATGTTCCACAACAGCAAAATAATAATGTATTTTATATTGGATCTGCAGTCATGTAATGGTAACACTCACTCTGTCCATTAAGTTTTCTTTCTTTCTTTCTTTTCTTTTATCTTTATTCTAAGTTTCTACTACAGGATACTTTTCAACATTCAGCTTCATATATTTCATCTTTTACAACATTTCTTGCGTATTAACGTAGACTTCTCTTTGTGTTTTTATCCTCCACTCTCGAGCTGTTAGCACGAGAGGCTAAAAACAACTAGCTGAGAAGGCTTTTGCCTTTGACTCGCTCTCTTGAAATCTGTAGATAATTTCCCTCTTCTCTGTGTCAGGACTGAGCATGTGTGGCAAATTTGCAGCGGTGTTGTCGTCCTATAAAGTCAGTAAAACCACTGTCTTTGAAGATGTGTTGCACTAGCTCACGTTAGCTGGTTTTAGCTCACATGCTAACGGCTCTCTTGGGGGCAAACGTTCTGCGTTGATGATGTTGTCTGCTTAGGTATCTGGTGTAATATCCGTGTGAGGGTTGTGTCGGACTTTGACCTTGGACCGTGGACTTTTCCGTACTACAGTAAACCTGCGCCCCCTGTGGAATGTTCTCTCCCACGCCGTTATTGAACCAGTAGCCTATTGGAGCAGAAGTCAGCAGGA
>NC_024308.1:5054171-5102326 GCF_000523025.1 Cynoglossus semilaevis
CTCCCAGGATATTATCGAGCCAGTAGCCTATTGGAGCAGAAGTCAGCCGCAAGTCACCGCGGGGGGTTGTAAACAAGATGGCTGATTAGAATTTTCTTATATACATACATATATATATATATATATATATATATATTTATTTATATATATATATAAGAAAATTCTATACATATATATATATATATATATATATATGTGTATTTGTTTTAAATGTTTTAAAGTAAATACACAGTCAGACTTTTTAGTCAGAAGTGTGCACATGTGGGGTCCCTGGCCTAAAAAAAAAAAAAAAACTTCAGAACAGAAACCTGTTTTGGAGCACAGAGCAGAAGGAGAAGTGAGAGAATGGATGGAGTAAGACACAGGCAGCAGGGAAGCCTGTCAGCACAGGCCTAGATTAGTCTCAGGCCTCAACTTTAAGACGTCTGCTTAAAAGCGAAGAGTTAGAACGAGGTCCTGTCTGTTGAAGCAGTCGGCTCGCTATTAGCTTCATCTGAGAGATGGACGAGGAGCCGGAGACACGTTGAGAAAAAAAATAAATAAAAAGGCTAAAATAGGATAAAATAAAAAGTGGTATCATCGTGGAATGCCGTGTGTTGTGGATATAATCAATAGCTGAAGAAGACTCCAGTTCAGGGTTGTCTCTCTCATTTCAAACCCTTCTCTCCTGTGATCAATAAAAGTGAGCCGGAATCAAAGTGGGCCCTCTTTACCATTGTCTATTCAACGTTAGCAGACAAAGACTGAGGAGCCTTTGATCGGCCCGTCTGCAGGGCCCACAGCTAAACACACACCAAATCCTCCCACTCCCACCCACCACCTTCAGGTGAGCCCTGTCTGTCTGTCTCTGTGTGTGTGTGTCTCTGTGTGTGTCTGTGTGAGTGTGTGTTCCAACCAAAATATGGTTTTGCACCCAGCCAAAATCAAAGGTGCTTTTTATAGGATTGTACAAAGGAAAAGGTTAAAGGTGGTGTTTGTAGCTGGCAGGTCGTGAGGCGTTCAGGTGACACTGGGATTCTGTATGTTGCGCTGAGATAAAACAATCTGGACGTTTCTGTGTCTTTGTGTGTGTGTGTGTGTGTGTGTGTTGCTGTTCATCACTGAACAGGTTCTATTCAAATGTTTTTGATCCAGCGTAGTCCTAGACCTGAGGTTCATGACAGGGGGCGTGTACCCCCCTGGGGGTCTGTAGAGAAATTGCAGAGAGGTTTTCAAAACATTTTGGTTACTTTAAGACATTAACACAAATCCTGGATGTTTATGGTCTGTATATATACACATATATATACATATATTTTTTGATTGTATATGCAGATGTTAATTTGACCGTTGGTATCAGTTAATAGATATATATGTGGACTGATGGATGGATGGACTGACTGACTCTGGAAAATTAAAAAAAGACAAAGCTCAGTAGCAGATGTCACTACTGACAGAACACTGCTGGACTGTCCATCCAATAGATGGCGATGTTGGCAAATCCAGAGACGTTGTTGGATGTGTCGCACCTTTGTCTAATGTTTCTCTCAGAGGAAGTGTATTATAAAAATCTAAATTCTGTTTATTTGTAAGTGACCTAGGTGGCGTTATTGAGATGATGTGTTTATTAAAGTGACGTTGACATGAGTCATGTGACCTCAGCTTCTCTAACACGTACGTTCACCTGAGTTCCTTTTCTTTTTGTCTGTTACTTTTGTCCTGACTTTTTGTCCTTTCGACCTTCTCTGTCCTCTCTCCTTCTTTGTTTGACACATTTGTCTCTTGTTGACAACGTGCGTCGTGTCCACTGTGGACCGTTGTCTCCTCCTCTTTTCTGTTCCTCTCAGGTTCACCTTCCTTACGTGTTTTTCTTTCCTGTGTGTTAGTCTCTTGTAGTCATTTCTTCTTTTGTTTTTTTTTGTTTTTTTTGTCCTGTCTTCTTCTGTCTTGACTTGTCCCCTTCCGTCTTTTTTTTCTGTCTCCTTCTCATCTCCTCTCTGCTGCTCCAGTGTGTCTGGGCCTCGGTGACAGCTCTGAGGAGACACCAAAGCAGCAGGACCCTTCGGCTCTCAACACGCACCTTGTTTACGAGTCCTAAACGACAGACAGCCCCGCTGGAGGCTCCCGTGTCAGAGCGGGGGGTGAGCGGTGTGTGTGTGTGGGGGGGTTGAACACACAAACACAGTCCTGTGATGACAGCGCACGTAACGACACTCAGCTGATAGGATGTGGTTGAACGAGTGCAGCTGAAAAACCGAGGCTCAACCTATGGTCCATGGGTGCACTGACACACACACACACACTGACACACACACACACACACACTGACACACACACTGTAGGTTAGTGTATGTGTCACATGACCAAGTTAAAATCTCACTCAGTGTTTTGTTGAATTGGTGAAAGGCAGTTCTCAAATACTGGGGCGGGGCCCCCTGGGGGACTATAGGCCTATTTGCACCCTAGTGGAAACTTTGCTCAGCTGGTGGACTCGAACCTGAAACCTTCCGGACCCAAGTCCACTAAGCCACCACTGCCCCAAAGACTATGCCAGGAGTGCAGTTTATAACAAATATAATGATCAGTAAACAGTACTTGATGTTTGATGCAGTTTGATTCGTCAGAAAATGTCCAATTATCCAGGTCTTCAATTCAGAGACTTCTTCAGGTGTGATGTTAATCCCAGGACTTTAATCTGTGTGAGGTGTGGATTATGTCCATGTTCCTCCAGTATAAGAACATCAGAGAACGGAGAGATTCATTTAATTTTCTTACTTCACTGTTGGTCGGCCAGGAAGGAGGCAGAGTTATTTATTATTATTCATGAGACGTACTGAATACACACTAATACACAAATAAATATTATTCACAGGCCTGAAAATTAATAAAGGTGAACTTTGTGGGGCTGCTCTGTCGCCTTGTCCTGGCAGTCGGAGGAAATGTTTTTCTGCCGAAAAGGAATCTTATGCATTTATGCAAGTGAACAAACAGGAGGCTGGAAGTGTGTTTTGTGAATTTGTTTAAAGGCCAGTATTAGCATACAGCTACAGACAGCTACAGACAGCTACAGACAGGCAGCCCAGGCCTCCACCTCCATCCCAAACCCCAGGTCCACCATGAGTCGTCGGTGGCCAGTCAATCACCTGACACCTCTGAGCTCAAGACAGACCACCACCACAGATAGAAAGGTAGAAACCGAGCGAAATTGTGCTTTAGCTCTGTGCCCAGTAGAGGGCGCTGTTACCTGGCAGTACAGAAAAATAAATAAAATAAACGGGTTTCTTTTTTTCTGTTTTTTAAATGACAAAGTTCACGCCCAATTACAAACGATTCCTGACAAAGACTTATTTGTCAAAATAAGTCTTTAAAGACAAATTTCAAAATAAAGGAAATGTTTACTTTTTATTTACAGTGAATTACAGCCTCACTGCACAATATGTGGCCTTCAACTGCCATGTTTTATTTTAATATACATTATATTTGTTTTATTTTTTTTTGTGTGTGTGTATGTATGTGTATGTTTTTTCTTTGTACTTTGTTGACTGGTCCGAGACAATATGGTCCAATATCAAAATTGGAGGCCGTGGTGACTGGTGGTGATATGCCTGATTTACTGATTTATTTGAGGGAAGTTGTCCTCCAACGAGGTTGTAACCAAATGTTAAATATTACGGAGTAAAATCTCACCTGAAGTCATCCTGAAAATATTTACACTTTAAAAATGTTCAACCTAAAACAGTGATTTTCCTCCGGTGCGTCCATCCCATTCCTCCAGTATAGTCCAGTGGTTTTTCTTCTTTGGCATTAAGAGCAACGCTGCATTCTTTGGGGTTTGCATTACTGCCACCTACTGGCTCTTTTTTAAATGGTAACGTCTGAATAGAAAACCCATCAGGGTTTTTATTATTTTTTATGATTTTCATTTCTGTTGTTTAACAGAGAACATACACTCGGTCTCTCTTTAGGTGAATCTTTTAAACCTGCCCGTGTAGGACACATTTTCACTCTCGTTTCTGGCTGGTGTTTCAGCCAAGAAGGGAAATGAGAAGATGTAAAAGTTTAGGAACTGAGAAGTGAAGCAAGTTTCGCTCTCTGCTCTGTATGCCTAACCTTTAGCCGCGTGCCCCCCCGCCACTCCTGGATTTTTGATTAGTTTACAGTAAACTCCCAAATCAGCATAAGAAAGCGTGTGATGAGGCTGATGAGATCTAACAGTCTGTTCTTGTTTACGCTGCCGCAGCAGCAACTCCTTCTCTGCATGTGTGTGTGTGTCTGACCCCGAGGCACCGAGTCACTTGATGCATCTTGCATCTCCCTCCAAAACACATGTACACGCACACACACACACACACAGATGCAAACATGTGCACACACACCCGCATCACCCCCCCCCCCCCACTGGTAGAAATCCTAGTTGTGCTGCTGGATCTCAGTGGAGGCCGGGAATCCACATCCCCTTTAGGCTAGTCCTGGGGTGGCATCACACCACACACACACACACACACACACACAATAACAACACTAGACCATATCTTGCACACACACACACACTCATACAGACACGCGTGTCTTAATGAGAGAGACGATGGTTATATGGAGGCGACAGCAGAATGAAACCAACTCACCAAGGACTGACCTGTGGTTCAGGGGCGGCAGCGGCTCGGCAGGGAGCTCCTCTCCCAGCACTGATCAGAGGCTTGTTGCACCACCGAGGCTGCTCACGCTGACGGCGCTGCGAAAACCAACTGATTAAACGCCACTGTCGCCTCAGCTCAGCTGCTTTATGGAAAGAAAGCTTCCTCTCTTTTATAGTTTTTTTTTTTTTTTTTTCCTCTCACTGTTTGTTTGTCAGTCTCCTTTGTTTTCTTTGTCCTCTGCCGAGACAGCGGCGCCGGTGGATTGGAAGCTGTGAGCGTGAGGGATTTGCGCGTAATTAGCTGAAACGTTCACCCGTGCGAGCACAAAAAGTTAAATTTTTAAACTTTTTGAACTGTATTCCTTTTTTAACGCTCTTTCACTGACAACACTGCTTCACTTCCAAGATCAAAACCTCGCTTCATGGTAGAAATATATTTTATTTGAGTCTTTGGAGAACATGGACAGCCAAACAGTGCTGCCATCCTAAAAGTCCCATTAACAAGTTGTGGAAACTTAAAATTCTGCCAAGTGTTGTCAAAAAAAAAAAAAAAAAAGTAAGGACTTTAAGGGTGTATGAATGTATTAGAGAAATTCCACAAGAGTGACAGGCGGCGTAATTGCAGCCACTGACCACTGTTTTAAAAAATACTTTTTTGCACTCATGACAGGAATGAATTCAGTCACAGAAGAACGCTTCTACCTCACAAACAATAACAAAAACAACGGTTCTGCAAGTAGGCAGTGTGAATAATATGGAAGTAGTAATGATAAAAAAATGTGTTTTTTAAACGAGAACTGCGTAGAAAAAGGCTACAGACGGGTTCGTCATGTCTGTGGACCGAACCTGTCTACAGCTCCAGGACCTACAGCACTGACTACAGCAGGGTTTATCTTCTAGATTATATGTTCTTCTAGCTTCTTGTAATAATAAATTAGGTTTTTTTCTGCTTATTTTTACCTAATATTTTCATTTTTTTACATCCTCAGATTCCACCTTCAGGCTCCCATACTGACTCTCTACAAAATTTCAGATAGGATTAAAAAATAATCATATGCCTTGCTGTGTCCTCCCTGCAATAACGCTGCGCACCCACAGGGGCCCTGCCCCCCACTTTGGAAGCCTCTGACACATGTAGCGAGCGAGGGACCGAAGACACAGAGGCGTGAGTCAGAATTAGAGAGCAGTCTGATCCGCTCTGTCTCACACGCCGTCCTCTCGTCTGTTCGTCCATAAAGGTGCGGACGTGACGTTGTTGAAGAGGCGCTCTGGCACAAACAAAGGCTGAGGAGCGTCTGCCCATTATCCCTGCCCTCTGGCCTGTTTGGGTGAGTCATCCAAGGATGGGCAGAGATTCTACCAGCCTGGGGCCAGACTTCACCCACTGCCAGACCCTCCATGCCAGTGGGTAAACATGGCTGCCTTCAGTGTTGTCTTTCCAACCTGTGAAGAGGAGAAAAGAGCGGCAAACAAATGAGACTTCTTCTTCGATAAAACATCACATTTGATGGATATTTCTCTAAAGTACATTTCAAACAGACGTTGACTGGAGGTGAGCTGTAAAAAGAACACTTTTGTCCAGGGCTTCAGTGACCTCAGCAGACAGATTATAGAAGAACTGGACCAAAGGTCAGGCTGAAGAAGGAGAGTGAAATCAAAATCCTAATTTCTCTGTGTTTTTTTTTTTCTTGATCAATAATTCGAAATCCTAATTTCTCTGTGTTCTTTCGTTGATAAGAGTTCTGCTTATTTATCTGTTTGGCAGTTTTTTTTATTTTGTCTTGATCAATTAAATCCTAATTTCTCTGTGTTCTTTCGTCGACAAGAAATCTGCTTATTTATCTGTTTGGTCGTTTTTTTTTTTATTTTGTCTTAATCAATAATTCATCTTTTGCTGATTCATCACAGAAGAGGCCGGGGCCGGGGGTCTTAAGGTCAGAGGTGTGGGCAGAACATGCAAAGTTCCTACAGAAGGCCTAAAGGATGTTTTCGCTCTAAGGCAAAAGCACAAACCACCATCCCACCGTGTGGCCCTGTCCTGTTTTTATACAGGTATATTTGAAGGATGTCACCTCGCGCCTCAAAGTCCCTGTCCATCTGCGCCCCTCAGTGTGAGCAGCCAAAGAAGGAGTTGCAAAGGTTGAAAGTGAAAGTGAACATTTTCTCACATGTGCAGCTGAAGGTGAGAAAGGGAGAAGAGTGAGAGAAGAAGTGTGACTGGGCAGCAGCAGCAGCTGCAGCTGCAGGTGGAGAAGGCAATCGCTGGCAGCACAAAGGATGCTTTTCCTTCTGTTTTTTTATTTTTTTTAACTCCATTAATATCTGAGCTGCAGCCTGCATATATCCTCATTCATTATTCATGAAGCCACCACCACAGAACGCACGCGGGAGGAAGGTGGCGAAGCAAAGGCCAGAGATAGTTCCATCACTCCTGCTTTAAATGACACTGAGTGACGGAGCCTGGGGTTTTTACGGCTGGATGTTCAGACGAGACGCCGCGGCGCGGTAAAAGGTCCACGTCGTCCCCGCCGTTAATGACCAGCAGGACAAATCAGAGGCCGCACCGCTCGTAAAGCCGGCCGCCTCACTGGGCAGCGTGTGAGTCCAGAGTAACGTATGGAGGTTCTGCACAGACGAAGTGTGTGAACACAAGCACGGATCATAATGACCTGAATGTAAACTGAGCCTCGGAGAAACAGAAACACATTCTGAAGGCCTTTCAGATGATATGTTTTTTCCTGAAGAATTTACATTTGGCAAAAAATGTCTCCATTTTTGTTTGGATGTTTTCATTTTATGCCAATAATTTGGTAACAGAGCTTCATATCGGGCTCTGAACTGAACTGAGTTTCATGTTCTCCTGTGTGGAGTCACATTTTGTTCCAGGTACTGTTTCCTTCCCACGGTCATTAGGGATGTCAGTGTGAACATTTGTGTGTTTTTATTCCTGACTCTCGCCTTCACACAATTACTGCTGTCATTGGCTGTAGCTCCGCCCACAACCCTGAAATAAAACAAGAGGGAGGAGAGAAAGGAAAAACAAAAAGACCTTGTTGCATTAACTGCAGATCTGCTGCAACAGGCTGCCCAACAGGAGGCGCCAAATCTGTGGTTCCGCTGGGACTCAAACCCAGGACCTCCGGCGTGTAAGGCAGAGATGTAATCAGGCGTGATGACCGCTACACTATGAAACCAGTGTTAGTGGTAGAAATCAATGAAAACATTTTTTTTTTTAAATCTAATTTCCTCAACGTTGGACTGTGCCAACGGTGGCTCAGAGCCGCCAACGAACCAGTGTTCCAAAACAAATTAACACATTTATTTCTTTAAGTGATTTCTTAACAACATCACAGCCAATCAACAATCAACCTCTGCATCAACAGCCACACTTCACCATCTCCAGCCAAATTACATTTGTTTAAGTTTATTCTTTAGTGTGTCATCTCAACGTGAGATTTTTAACTTTTAACAATTTTTTCTTTTTTTTTTAAACTTAAACAGTCATCTCAACGTGAGATTTTTAACTTTAACAATTTAACAAATTTTTTCTTTTTTTTTAAACTTAAACCAATTCCTCTGTGAGTGCGACTGCGTTTCAGTATCATCCACTTTGGTGCTGAGTCACATCAGTGGAGCCCCACGGTCCCTCAGGCACTGATGTCACTTTTAAAAAAAGTCCCGACAGGATTATTGTTCAAAGATTAGTCAGCAAAACTGGAAACATGACTATCATGAATAATTTGACGGTGAATTTATGAGCCGAATGTATCGTAAACATTTTGTAAAAAAAAAAATTTGATCATCTCATGGGGCATCTGGTGAGTATGCCTTCACTGTCTGAGTGTGTGTGTGTGTGTGTGTGTGTGTGTGTGTGTGTGTGTTTTCCTGAAGTCTCAGAAATGGTAATGCCCTTAACCCCAATGCAAGGGAGACTTAACAGTTAGTATTGACTTTGTGAACAGTTTCCATTGAGGATTCAGACTATTCAATTCTATTTCAACTGAGGGCTGCAAACGGAGAGGGAGGAAGTCCCTAGGCTCCATGTTGCTCTCACACACACACACACACACACACACAGAGAAACACTGCTCTGAATCCATTATTCTCCAGTGATATCGACTCAATCGGATTTTAACCCCTTTCTGCTGAAGCCATACAGAGACAAATGCTCTCAACATAACAAAGGCAGTGTGTGTGTGTGTGTGTGTGTGTGTGTGTGTGTGTGTGCATTTTGGATTAAAGTTTCAGATGTGTAGCGTTTCCAAGATTCCACACATGGGGTTACTAGTGTCCCTTTTGTCAACATCAGTTTTTTTTTTTTTTTTCAAATATAAAATTTCTTACATAAAGTTGAGTCTAAACTTTAGCTAAATTCATGGGAGGAGTCCAACAGGTCAACGACTGCTCCTCCACTACACATGTCCACAGTAGAAAGGTTTGTGTTGAGATCCTACTGACCTCAGGATCAAGTCAGGAGAGAAACCTCAAACCAGTTGTTCATTAAAAAATGCTAAATGTTTTCTAACAAAAATACGAAATAACCAGCCTGAAACATAACAGAACACCAACGTCAACACAGAGTGTTTTCCGGCCAAAGCAAACGTCAGAAAAAGCAGCAAAAATGTGCCAGAAATTATTAAACTTTACACAGATATAGCTAAAGCTCAGCAGAAATATGAATAAAAATAGCTTAAGTTAAAGTTAAAATATAGAGTTAAAGTTTGATTGTGAGCAGAATGTTCTTAAAGGTAATGTTCAAAATGCTAAAAGCTAGCTAACAACAATGTTCAATCACTAGTTAAAACAATAAGTTAGTCAAAGCTCGATTTTGCAAAGAAAGGTGAAATGTAACGTCAGCAGCAAACAGTTTAGCTTTGCACGTTAAAATTTAACCCGAAAATAGATAAAGATTAGCAAGACTAAGAACAGAAATAGCTTCCTAGCTAAGGGATGCTAGATGTTTGCTAAAGGAAGTAGCAGATATAAAAACAAAGCTTGGTAACAGGAGATGGTTTAAAAACTAGCACCAGGAAGTCAGACTACTTTGAAAACACACTTTCAAAGTAGTAAAATTCTAAGTAATATTTACTTTTCTCAATGGTTCACATAAAACATTCTAATAACCAGTTGCAAAGTGTTCAAAGTCTCATGACTGTGCCCTGGCGGGCATAATTCTTTAATATTATTTTTTTATTATTATTTTTACTGTTTTTTAACAATATAAGGGAACATAAATACCAAACATATAAACATAAATTTGTGGTATATCTGTGCATTAAAGTCAACAGTTGTCACGTATTCCCTATAATAAAATGGCTGTAATTATTTTTGTTTATTTATTTGACTTCTCTGACATTTCTGTGAATATTCTGCATCTCAGCTCTTGTTCTCTTTTTTTTTATCCTCTGTTTTCTTCTCTGCCTATGGACTGCATCGACACAACCACATCACTCCCGGACCCCCAACTGCCTCCCCCACTGCCTCCCCCACCCACATCATTTATACATGTGAGCATTAGGACTTGTCACAGTCTCTCAGTCAGGCCCTGCGTCAGTCCGGGCCATAGATTCTCATTAAACGGGTGAATCTCCAGTCCCTGACACTTTAGCCATCACACGTCCTCTCTGCCGTCTCTCCACCTCTGACCATTTGTCCAATTTGACTGGACAGATAGTAGCAGAGCGACTCTGCCATTGTTTTTACCGCTTAGAGTTATATCACACTTTTAAGCTGCTGTGAGGATAAAATATATTTATATTTAAAATTCTACAACAAACAAAAAACAGCGGGAAATTCTTTGAGTTTTTTTTTTTTTTTGAGTCCAGCAAAATGATTGGTCCCTTTATTACAGTTTTACTTTTTGATTATTTATAAAACGTTTTGTTCAGGCCAGTACATTTTCAGCACAGCATTTATAGACATTTGAGTTTTCATTAGAAGTTTCTGTTCCGTTTCACTATGGGTGAAGAAACTCTAAGATAAACATTTATTTTAAGACAACCATATCCATGATAAGCTCTGAAGGGCCATATTAAAGTGATGTGGAGGGCCACATTCGGCCTGCGGGCCTTGAGTTTGACGCATGTGCCTAATTTAATAATTAAAACTTTTCTCTTTTTTTTTTTAACCTCACCCTATTTGGTTATGTTCCATGTGACAGGGTACATTAATGACCTTTATGACCCTGTGTGTGTGGGCACCAACATCCTTTTTCTTGTGTCCAGGATTAATATTTACAACAACAGTTTTACAGGTTACTGCTAAAATATTAATACGTTTGTTCTCCGTCTTACTTTTATGTCCAGTTCTTTCCAGGTCTAGGAGTTTGACCCTGGTTTTGGGGGGAAGGTTCACCAATAAAGTTATAACTGTGTCCAAAAAGTAGGTGTTAAAATGAAAATCCTCCAGTCTGTGGTACTCTGCTTACTGTCACCCTCAGTCGGACATGACTGGGTGACGGACTAATCAGTTCAACCACTGGTCCAGTGCCGTCCCGGGAACGCCAGTGTTCTCGTGGTCACCAGATAAGAGGCGCTGCTCCTCGTGGACCCGGGCGAGCTGACTCTTCAGTTCTGGGTCAGTGAACTGCCGTCCAGATTTCTAAGCGGCCACTGGAGGTCCAGAGCTGGGATGTTGTGAGACTCGGTGTCTCTCTGGACGTCCTCGGTGATGAATGGCTGTTTGCTGCAGTTAAACATGTCCCCACAGCAGGGGGAGAGGACAGGGCGGGGGGGGAGACCTGTGCTGCTGCTGCTGCTGCTGCTGCTGGGTGAGATTACACACCCTTGACCCAGGGTGTGTGTCTCCGTCATCTGCATGTGAGCAGCTTACACACACACACACACACTTATCTCCAGCCTCTGACCCCAGTGTTAGGTCTGTGGGCAGCAGCTGTTGGTTTGACTGGCAGTTCATGAATCCAGAGAGTGATAGACGAGGTGTGTGTGTGTGTGTGTGTGTGTGTGTGTGTACAAGCAGGATGTTGGGTCAGGAAAAGAGGAAAAACAAGAATGAAAGAAGAGGAGTAGGTGAGAGATGTACATAGACAAAACGCATAAGTGTGTGTCTGTGTGTATGTGAGGGGGGGGGCGGCAAAATAAAACATGGATGCCTCATCACACTCTTGCAGCATCAGGTATTGGTTTGGCATAAGGGAAAATCCTTCTCCTCCCCCTCACGTCCACGTCCACGTCCACGTCCAAACCCGTAGCATATTCATATATTACAGCAGATTTATATATTTATCTGTTGTCGCCCAGTATATGTTGTATATGATACATCAACATTTAATGGCAGCGGGAGGGGCGGCTATGTGAGGCACTTTTTTTTTTTTTTTTTTTTTTTCTTCACCTGAGTTTGAACGTACCAGATCTGTCACTACACGGGGGGTAGAGGGGATGTCACGGTGGAGGTATGTCTTTCTTCATCGTATCCATCCACGTGGTATTTTAATTGGGATTTTTCTCCTGCGAGAAGAAAAGAGAAAAGAGAATGGAGAACAGAGGTGAGAAAGGGAATGAATCATGAGGAGGTTGGAGGAGGGTGCAGCGGGGAATGTGCTGCTCCGGGTGTCCATCTTCACCTGTCCGGCTATGCCGTCCAATAACCGGGACACACACACACACACACATCCATGTGCACTCCAGTCGACCCTCGGCAGCATTGTTTGGTCTTGTAATGTGTTTGTACTGAAGCTCATTGAATGGCTGACATTCTCCCTGCCTTGGTTGAGTCTGGCCTCATAGAAACATAATGATGCTACTGAACCAGAGCGACTCCTGGTGACTGTCAAACTATCCTTCACCGACGGACACACACTGACGGAGGCAGAGAAATGGACACGCAGGATGTGCGCCCAGAAATGGAGAGCAAATTGTGTGTATGTGGATGATTTGCTTGTGTATATAAATATTGGAAGTGGGCGTGCATGTTCAAGTGTGTGTGTGTGTGTGTGTGTTGATGGTTGATGTACAGGCCTGGAGGGCAAACGCTCCAGGCTGCTCTCGTTAAGAAGCTGCCAGTCATCGGCAGAGAGGAACCAGAAGGAGTCCAAATGTTGCTCAAGTGTGTCGAGCGTGTGTGTGTGTATGTGTGTGTGTGTATGTTTGTGTGCGTGTGTAGTTATAATACATTCAGACTATTCGATATTCCCCCCCCCCAAAAAAAAAAAAAAAAAAAACAACCAAGGGGAAATAAAAGTGTGGGGATGGCTGTGATACAACATGAAGCCACACTGCCCTCAAGCGGTATAAGGCTGCCGCTGCACCATTACAGATGAAACGAGCAGGTTGTAAAAACTCTGGGGGTGGAGGAGGCCTGACTTTGTTGTGGGAGTAACACAACATGAGGCCCAGGTTTACTGTAGAGATCTGAAGAAAAATTAAATATCTTTCATGAGCCAAACTCAAAGCTTTGGATTCCGTGGAACACTGAAGGCTGCGGTTGAAGCGGCATAAAAGCCCAACAGAGTTACAGATGACAATGACACGTTGCGCTAAAAGAGAGCAGACAGGAAGTCAAAAAGAGGAAATGCAAAGATGTTCTGACACACAACACTGCCCTTCTATAAAAGACACAGCAGGTCTGCGTCATTTCATTTAACTCTTTGACAATTCTTAAAAAAACAAATCAAATGGTTTTACCTTCTCTCAGGGGCATTTTTTCTATTTTTTTGTTGTGTTTATTTGGGGGTTTTTTTGACTGCTTTTGCCTGTGATTTTTTTTTTTTTGACTGCTTTTGCCTGTGACGAGAGACACAAGTGAAAATGTATTAAATCAGTCATAAAGCCAAAGGGAAATTAGATGTAGATGTTTCATATATAAAAATAGCAGCCGAAACATTTTCTGACACCTATAGACTTCTATTCCACTTAAGGGTGATGTCAGAAAACATGTAACTTACAACATTAAGTCAGAATGGGCGGCAGTGACTAGTGTTGTTGACTGACAGTTCAGCTGATCAATAGTAGCCTAGCATGGGTGGTTTGTTAGCATGAGTTAGCTTCATAGCATCATTTCTCAAGTCGTGATTGTTTTGGCAAAAATTGCGATGTTGTTGTTAGTGGTGTGTTATATTAGAGAGCAGTTAGTTATAAAATCCTCAAAATAACTGGCCCAGTTATTACGAGTCTTGATTAGTAAGTACCATGTAAAGAGGGTAAATATTAACCAGCTAACTGTTGCTAACTATGTTCTCTGCTGCTTTCTAGTTTATCGTTTTATTTTACTTTATCATAGAGTATGTGTGTTGTTATTCAAAAAAGAACTTAATAAAAATGCTAATACTTTATATTATATCAAATATGACTTTATATACATGTAATAAACTTTATATTAGCTTTTCAACATGCAACTTTAAACATTAGAAGCCATTCAAATGACCAGGACTTCAGAACCAAAGAATCTTGGTGAATGTTTTTTTTTTGTTTGTTTGTTTGTTTTGTTTTTTTGTCAAGGGTTAAAATATTGTTTTGGGTTTGTTTGTTCTATTCTTCTGACCCATCTGACTTTTTTTTAAATATACTATACAAATTAAAAGTTTTTCTTCATTAGCTTTCATCAAATGTAATCGAAGGAGTTAGAACTACTGAGAAACTAAAAGCCAGGTGTGAAAAAACAGTGAATCACAGACAGACAGGTGTGAATGCTTCACCCAGGTTTGTGAGTGTTGCTGCACTATGCAAAGAGAAAAGATAAAAATATGTGTATCTGGGTGTGACACATCCGCACATTGCCCTGTGGTCACAGCTGTTACTGCAACTACAAGAAAGCCCTGTGGTCACAGCTGTTACTGCAACTTGTACTATTTGTGAGGAGAGGAGAAGAAAAGAGAGCAGGGGAGAGGGGAGAGGGAGGGAGGGGGGAGGAGAGAGTAGAAGAAGAAAAGAGAGGAGAGGAGAGGTTTGAGCTAGCTTGTTTTCCTATACTAATAGAGGAAATATGTGTTTTGTAGAGGCCTTTATTTCCCTGTACGTTTCTATGAAGTTTTAGTTTTTTTTTAATGTAACTCCTTCAGTTTCTTCCAACCATCCACCCTGATGGATCTTCAAGAGTTTGTTCAAAATCACAGTAACTTCTATCATTTAAATATTTACTTACCATCAATGAGTATAAACAATATTTTGTCTTTCCATCGCTTGTTTTGATCGCTTCATAACCAAACAATTTGGATTTCTTCTAAGATCGAAGGCGTGTCAAACATTAACACATGGCCAAAGAGGAAATCCAAAATTAGACCTGCAGTTTTTCAAAAGTGAGATCACCATTTATGAAACCTTTTTTTTTTTTACTTTTCACATTTCAATCCATTTTCAAATGTTTTTTCTATAACTTAAATGTGTGTTTTATCCTGACTGACATCACCACACAGTCCCAGAAGGGGACTTTAACGTACAGCACAATAACAGGGCAGATATTTAAAAAAACTCCAATCACCACACAGTCCCAGAAGGGGACTTTTTCTGTTAGTTTCTTGGTATTTGCCATTGTCAACTTTAACGTACAGCACAATAACAATTCATAGCAAATAATGAATTGATGTGAATGTCTTACAGGGCAGATATTTAAAAAAAATCACTCCAGCAGATAAAAAAACAATTTCAGTTTCTACCACTTTATTCTCAGAATAACATCCTTAAACAAAGATATTCACCTTTTCGGACGACATAACCCTGCCATCCTCAGTGTGTGTTTATGTTCACAGATTGAGTTTTTGCCGTTCTTATTTTTTCACACTTGAGCCAAAGCAAGAGCAGATTAACTGTGTGACTTCCTGTTCTTGGTGGCGTAGCTAAGACACAGTTTCCTGTCACTTCAACATTAAGGTGAAGGCTGCTTCTTTTTTTTCTTTCTTTTTTTTTTTGATGTGACATCACTCTTCTTCACTTGACTCTACAGCAAAGGCGAGGTTTAAGGTTTGGGGAACAGGTCCAGGAAGCTGCGCCAACTGATAAGACAGAAAACATATGAGGCTTTAAAGTGGGACAGACATTTTGACATACTTCTCTCCTTGAATCGTGTGAGAAAAGTGAAAATTCAGTCGTCGGTCCAACATCCGAATATCTGTCTGTTGGTGCCTGTTGGTGCTGAATGGTTGTGGCAGTACACACCCTAAACTCCTGGATATGGCAGGTCTCTCTGCTCTCAAGATCCTGCTGCTCTGGGCTGGGATGATTGGTTTCGGCAAATGTGAGTAACCAAATCAAATTGAATGCTTATAGTTTGTTTTATTTTAAGGTCGTTACTCTGAGAATGTAGACATAGTAGAAACTGAAAATGTGTCCTTGTAACTGGTCAAGTGGAAATAAAAAAAAAACGGTTAAATGTCAGTTAAAAAGTTATAAGATGGAGGTGGAATCTGTCACTTTCAGCAAAAAAAAAAAAAAAAGGAAAAATTAACTGAGAAAATATCAAAACTACAAAAAAACCTTCTTTTTATAAGTGAGATTTTTGTTGGTTTTGTTTTTCTTTGGGACATTTCTGTACTACTTTGCGTTTCTTATAGTCTTATGTCAGTGATTAGTTAAGTAATAATGTACAACGTTAGTGACTGCCTTTCACAAAAGAACAAAAATGTTCGGTTTAATTATATTTTTAGGATAACCTTAAAAGAAATGGGAAATTGTAGTCTTGTTTCTGTTCTGCTTTGACATTATTGCGTGTGTGTGAGAGTTTGAGAGTGTTCGCGGGTGTGTGTGTGCGTGTGTGTGCAGTGCACGCCTCTATAGCATCACCAGTAGTTCTGCTTTTTTCATTTAAGATATTTTTTCACAGGAGCTGAATTACGATACAAAATTAAAACCTGTTTAATTTATTTTTTTCTCAATGAGTTTTTTTTTGTTTGTTTGTTTTTGTTGAGCAGCAGCTCTGTGTCATTGTGGTTCAAAATACCACTGTATTTGACTAAGTGACCAACATTCATGATTAGCATATAAACTACTTACAATATAACCAGTGATTAAGTAGTAACTTGTTTATAGTATATTACAGTACAGTACGTCACAGTACAGTACAGTACAGTACAGTACAGTACAGTGGTTGTCACAGATCTGGTGTTTCTTAAATGGTGGGCTTCTACAAAGCTATTTTAGTGGGTCACTGATCCATGTATGTATTTAATATTGTTCATTTTGTCAAATAATGGAGCCAAATTTGTTGATGACAAAATTTAGATTTCTGAGTATTACAAATAAAAGAATACCCAATATATGTTTCTGGGGTTAAGGTTAGTTAGTGTTCAGGATTACTGTAGGTTTAAGTTTTTTCTTTAAATTTCAATAAGCTCTTACAGTTTCTCCTGAAACATCTGGTGTTCATTGACATATTCTAAACTGCTTCTTAACAAGCTTAGCAACTGTATGTTTTCTCAATGCGTTGAAATACATATGTCATTTTTTAATTTTTTTTTTTTTGTGTGTGTTAAAGGCCTTTGTGTCAGAATTAGCTTTGCCTGTTTGGCCCACAGTGACATCATATTAGTGTCTTGGTGTATTTTGTAACAATCCTGTAAGTATTTGTATGCTACGAGGAATGGCTAACAGTATGGTCGGTACTCAGCTGTACTTAAATCAAATTCATATTTCATGGTGAATGTACTTGAACCTGGTCGGACTTCTGTTTCCCATTTATAGCTGAAGGCTCTGAAGCAAGCACTAGATCATGGTGCATGTAGGAGTTGTGTGTTCAGAAGTTGACCACTTCCTTGTTCCATTCTGAGTTGTCTACATTTCCTGGTAGAGCAGAGCCCATCAGATCAATGCAGACTGAAAAGACGAACAAAAAAACCCTCAGAGTTCATGAAGAGTAAAAATATGGAAGAGGCGGGGTAAAAAAAAAAAAAATTGCAGAAGTGTGGCCCTGAGGGTGTGCTGTAAATAAGAGCAGTTTCTCAGCCAAGAGGAAAATTGCTTGTAACAAAGCAGTGGGACTCTTCTGTGATGCGAGGGAATATGGAGCGAGAAATTGAACATATAGAATCATGTGTTGATTTCTTCGCTGCTATAGTTGCTGCCATTTCATTTGGTGTTTTGTTTAAATTTTAATCCTCGTCCAGTGTCAGATATTTAACTTCCTACCGTCATGTTTTCCCTGCATCTCATTGCCATTCATCACAGACGATGTGAAATGAACAATTTAAATGAGTCACCGCCAAACTTGAAAAGGTTGCACAGAGGAGTCAAATGTCACTGCAGTGAGCGTGCATCTCTGCAAGATACACTCAGACAACAACACATGAAAACCACATCCTGAGACTAGGTTTTCAACTGTCCCAGCATCATGTCTCTACATGCTGCTTTTACGAGAACCAATCTTTATTTGTCTGAAAGCACAAAAGGATTTATTTTGTTCCAAACACTGATGCCATGACTTAAAAAGAGCTGAAAACAATTTACCGTTTTCAATAAATGTTCTGTATCACTTCAGCGATTGGTGCAAACTGAAACAATTTTAGTGAATGTTAGTATGAGGCAGGAAATGGTGGTTAGTATTCTGAAATAACATAAAAAACCTATGTCCTGTTGTTATTGCAACTAAGTTGAACACAGTTGCCTCACTCAATGAAACAAATATACTGGTCGTGAGTACAGACCGGTGCACAATGACACAGTGAAGTCCAAGGCCGATTAAATCACTTTTCCTTTCCAAAATAATATCATTTATTGTGGCGTGGGCTCGTTCCAGTAGGAGTAGGGGAATTTCCTACACTTAAAACGTTCATTAAAGTAGTTCCGAGGAAGCTAACGGAAAGCTTCTCCCACTCGACCAGATGCTTCTTAAAGTCGGTTGAAATTAATCTAAACGTGGCTGCCCATTTATAAAAAGGAAATAAAAGTAAAAATAATTTTAAAAATATATATCGCTGGTGTTTGTTTTTATCAGAGCAGCACGACAAAAACGGTTTAACGGAACTACCAGATCGCTTGTGTTCCTGTTACCTGTTATAATGGAACACTATCCTATGTGCTGGACTTTCATCCAATGGGAAGAGGGAAGGTCACGTGGTTATGTTGTCAAATCCGTCTATTACAAGTGACTTGGTGCTAATTTACTCAGCGAGTTAGTTAGTCCGTTCGTTTCGTAAGTAGTTAGCTTGTTGGTGGTCAATTTATTTTTTAATAATTAATTTATTATTCAGGTTACTTCTTTTTTATACACTTATTAATTTTAATTAATATGGGCATTTATATGTGTTGACAAAGAAGATAAAAGTATTTACCTGTTCTTTCGTTTTTTTCTACTTTCAGGTCAGACTGAAAAAGGTGAGTTGTTTCCCATAAATTAACTGACATTAAACAATGACATGTGACAAAACTATGCTGTTGGTATTTAAAACAGTGTCGTGTAGTTCTATCAACATAAACTATTCTAATAAACCAGATGTGTTTGGGGTTTTTTTGACAGCACTCTGTCCCTATGACAACTAGGTATTTAAAAACATATCATATTTAAATCAATTTGCTCCATTTTTGGAGAACATGAGAGAAACTAGTGTCAGAAATTATCATCATACACCATGCTGTTAAATTACTATCCTTACATAGAGTTAGGTTTGTGTTTATATCCTGTGAAGGAGGTCATTTACACACCAGGCAGGAGAAGGTCTCATTTATTGTTGTGTACATTTTCTTCTATTGCAAAATGAGCAGAACACAGTCTACTACTAACAGTCCACTAGCAGCACCATCTTTGGAAGAAAAGTAAACAGAATGGGTTTGTTGACTCCTGGTTCTGGGTTTGTTTAATGACATTGGATTATGTCTTTATGTATTGAGCTTCTGTTTTGCTGCTTTTTTGCCCAATGAAAAATCTGAAATGCTAGCAGCTGGTTATATCAGGTCAACACGCTGGCAGTGAAGTGTTGTTAACTTGAAGGTGTTCTCCATCTTGCAGCCACTCCTGCCTCATCCATAAGCAGCAACCAAACCTCCTCTCCAAACCAGATTTCAAATTCAGTCAGCGCCACACAAGGTTGGAATTTTTTATATTTTATTTTATGGCACAAGTTTTCAGATTCAAATGAACATAGAAAAATGTAAAGTGAAAGCATGACTTTTGTAGGCTCAGCTTGTACTCAATAAATACATAAATGCGCTCTTTGCTGATGTCGTTTTCTTTTTATCCAAAATCCAGCCACACCCTCAGGACTAGAACCAAGCTGTGAGTATACGTTTATATATATATATATATATATACATATATATATATATTATAACTTTTAACATTGCATATTTTACACATTATTTTCCAGAAAAGTTTGTTCATGTTCATGTTGAAAACAACTGCAACAAAAACTTAATTGTACTTTGCTAATGGCAATCATTCATTTGGCTTTTGGATTTATCCTCCTAAAATTTAAACCAATTGAACTTAGTTTTGCTGGTTTAGTTTCATTTGCAACACACCCTGTTAAAGGTGGATCACGTCTTGCGTCCCTTTTAATATGCGGCAATTCATCAATTTATAATTGTCACTTGAAGACATGCAGACCTCTTGAAGCTAATCATTTATGATGCAAATTGCAAATTGCAGGAAAAGGTCTCATTTGTTGATTAATTTGCGAGCAGTAAACACAACGGGTTTCACTGATTCCGAGTGCTGAGTTTGTTTAACGACATTGAATTTTGTCTTTATAAAGGTTTTTTTTAAATTATTCTTGAAACAACATATATTTCAGCCTCACCTCCAACCACAAACAGAAACTCTTCTTTGGTATCTGTAACCTCACCTACAACCATCACGGCAGCAACCGCTGCTGTGACAACTGCCCACAAACCCCCACTCAACCTGTCAACACTCGCTCCAGTCTCTGAGTCGTGTAAGAAGTTATGTTTTTACTGTTTCACATCACATCTCTGTCACTACACAAAGCAATACTCCATCTTCTTTAATCATGTATTTTTAATCATTCAACTTTAACAATGAGATTTATTGATCAAATATTTAGGAAATAACATCCACACGTAATAATTTGTGATATTTAAATATTATTTCACCCCTTTTATGCTAATTTCTGCATTTTGTTTTAACATATTTACTCACAGGTTTTTACACAGTAGATTCCATCCAGTATGGCTTTCAGATCAACATTTTAGACTCACCTACTGGAATGTACAACATTACCCTGAATGAAGAAGGTCAACAAATAGAAAAAAGCACTCCCTCATCGGTTAATCACACCAGTCCCAACTCATCACATATACAGATACAACTGAAGCCCTGCACCAAATACGAACATCATGTGAGTTTTTTTAAGGCTGGGAAGGAAATTTCCTGCAACAGCACAGGAACTGCAACTAGTACTAACACAGTTGGTGAGTGTACCTGATTTTTTTTTTTTTGTTCTTATTCAGATTTGTGCTTTGAGTAAAATTTTCACGCTTGCTTTCTTTTCATATTTTAGCTGAAAAAGACATTAAAGAAGTCAACACTTGCACAATCGGACACCTTTGTTATGAAACTGGATGGAACGTCAAGTCTTTCAGCTCAGAACCTGGGTTTTCATATTGTCTGCCAAGTAGACAAAACATATACTGTGTCAAACCAAGTTTGGATGATATCTGCTCCAACTTTACTATAAACTGGAGATCACAAACCTGCCATTCGACCTTTCCCTTCTACAAGCTCATCACTCTTGGTATGAATACACACATTTAACCACATTAATCACTTTAATCATGTGCACCAGTACTTTTGTTTCACATAAAATTATGTCATGTGGCAAAGGTCAACTTCACTTTCAGCCTTTCCAACATCACCAGTTTGATAATAAAATGATTTTCTTGGGTGCATTAACCACTGTTGTTGGATTTTTGCCTTTTGTTTTTGGTTCAATCCTTTTCAGCAACTTGCTTTCTTTCATAGATTTCCTCAATCCAAGTGATATAAATCAGATGATTCCAACTTCAATCCCTGCGACAATTGATGCAAAGTTGCCCCCAAAGTGTGAAGACGTGTCCATTGAATATAAATGTCGGGGTAAGAAGAGAGACTTCAAATAATTTGACTTAAATGTAAATGAAGGGACTTTTTCATATTGAGTGTCATCTCTGTGTCTCCGCAGAACCGGGCAGAGGAAATTGGTCTCAGGCTTTGAAGGAACTGGAGCCCTACAAGAACTACGAATGTATTGGTCACATCAGACAGTACAACAAAACAATCAAAGAGACGCCTCCCCTTAACTTCACGGTTAAATGTGGTATGTTGAAGTTGATCTGCAGAACTGCATTCTGGGAACATTTTGTCTACTCTTCATAAAAAAATGATCGTGTTCATTGTACTAGTTGTTAAATTCCTCTATTGTTGTTCTGTTTCTCTAAATTCAGCCTCAATTGCTTGTTTCAGGTAAACTGAGCAGCGACTGTCAGTATTTAATTATCTCACATTGGCGACTGTGGTGTTTCTATTCCATTCTGTTCTAGTCATTTCTGTTCTATTATCCCTTCTCTATTTAATTATTGAGTCAGTTTTATGAGATTCACACCCTTGAATTGACTGTTGACTATTGACTGTTATCTGCCTATCAATCTATCAATCCATCATCCATTTATCAGTGATCCGTCCATCAACTTATTCATTAATCATCCGTCCGTTTGTCCATCCTTCCATCTATCATTCATCCATCCACAAATCCATTTATCCATCATCCAACAATCTACATATTCATCATCCATTCATCAATCCAATCACTCAACCATCGATTCATGCATTCATTTGTTCGTCCATCCACACATCCCCCCATCCAGCGATTTATATATCTATCCGTCCCTGCATCATCCACTGATCCATCCATTTGTCCATCCATCTGTCAGACAGTGTCATTGACCAGTGTCTGCTGTGTTTTAATAGAAATTACTATAAAGATCAACCATATGCCATCAGCTGAGTCTGTTCATCTGAGCTGGAACACGATCATCAGGAACTGTGAAGACAACGAAAGGTTTTCATACTCCTGCTCCTGTAAGCAGCCTGGTCAGGAACGTAAGTGAAATTTCTGTGAAATAAACATCCTTTTTTGTTGCAATGAAAGGCAGTCTGTCACATCACATTGAGGCTGACTGAGAAAGATCACCTCAATATTTTACTTGTTGGTTGTATCTAAAGCATGTGGATTAACATTCATTTTGTTTTTACATAACATACAAACTTGACCCCAAAAAAGAAAATAAAATCTTTATTAATCATTATTATTTCATTACAGCAGTACCAGGTCAACTCAGGTCAGGTCAAAAAGACTGTACAATCTCTGGCTTAAAACCTTTCACCACTTACACCTGTTCGGTCCAACCCAAATACAATGGAAGGGAAATACCCACACGAACTGAAGTCAACGGGACAACTCTGGCTGGATGTACGTAACTGACACACTCGATGACAATATGTATGTAAAATAACCATCAGGACTTTAATAATATTAAGATATCTTTGCTTTAAATCCCTGAAAGAAAATGAGGCTGCATTAAAAGGGGAGCACAGCAAATGTTTACAGCCACCTCAGACTTCTGCACACTGCACACTGTTAGCCTCTTTTTAACTAAGAGAAGTGGGGAGAGTGTTTTGAATTATTGTTTATATTATACACTTACATGTTTTTTCAACTTTCTTACAGACCCTGATAAAGTTAAAAATGTGCAGTTGCATCTCACAGCACACAATGTGATCACAGTGAACTGTGGCAGCCCCCAAGAGCAGAATGGCCCACGTCTTGAATACATAGTAAAACTCAGTACCCCTTATGGTAGTGAAATAAAAACATTGCAAAGCAGAACATGTCTCTTTATGTTCGACAACCTCGGATATCTCACCACCTACACGGTACAGGTCTGTATTCACGCTTTAATTTTAAAACTCACAGTTTTTGATAATGCTATAGCAGCTGAGGAAGGGAATTTTCCCCATACGTTTCCAGGTGACTGCCTTCAACGGATTCCATAAGAGCTCACCTGTGACTGAAACGGTCAGCACCAGCTGTAAGTCTCTTTTCGTAAATTGTCACAAAAGATATCCTGTTGATCTGTTTCATCTTTTTTTTTTTTTTTTGACCCTGATTTGACATTAAAAACACTTAATGCCGTGTTTTGACAGTGGTTTCTTGTAAACACCATTTGTACAGATAATGACAAGGCTGTCATCGGTTTCCTCATCTTTCTCATTCTACTCGTGTCTGTGGCCCTTCTGGTTGTCTTCTACAAGATCGTCGTCTTGAAGAGGAGGAAGTCCCAGTCAGTGCTACATTTACATGTTTAGTGATGTGCAGATTTTTACACCCCAGAAAGACAGATACCGTTGCTTCTCTGTGTAGTCCCATTTTCACCAGACTACATTACTTCAGGTCCTTTTAGATTTAGCAAAACCACTTTGCAATTTGGCCACTGTATGTTGGCCACGACATTTTTACATTACAATTGTGATGAGAAACAGATTTAAAGGGGTATTTCAAATAAATATAAATGAGTAGAAATGCAGTAAGTGTACCAAGTTGAGGTCAGGAGAAGTCTCTAAGGCTATGCAATGGTTTGTGGCTGCATTTTATTGTGTGTCTTAATTGATGGACTAACGAAACCTTAGTTTATGAAAAAAAAATCTCTGTAAATGTAACTGAATTGTACTTTACTCATAACTAATAGATACAAAAATAGTCAAGGATTTAAGCAGCATTTTTTTTTCTCTTGGTGTGAAGGTCAACTTCCAACTAGTCTTGAATTTTCCCTGCCTTATTTTTGTCTTTCTGTATTTAAAAGCTACACTGGGTCTGGCACTTGATGGTTAATTAATTTCTAGGATTTTTAAGGAATCAACTATGTCTAATTGTAACTGTAACCCTATGATGTTCTCTTTACAGTGATATGAATGAACACATGGAGCTTATTCAACCAGCAAGTGAGTGAACCTAACCAGTGAACTTCTCTATCCAATCGCAGTAGATTTTGCACAGACTGCAGATATAAAGGAGCGTGTGTTAATCGAACTGCCCCAAAACACACACACACACAACAATACAAAATATTACAATGAAATATGAAAGCACAGCCTGGAGTTTGCAGAATGTTCTTACCATGTTCTTATGTGTTAGATGACGAGGAGAACCTGCTGCCTGTCGAGCCAATCCCAGCAGAGGTGCTGCTGGAGGCCTACAAGAGAAAGCTGGCTGATGAAGGACGACTTTTCCTGGAGGAGTTTCAGGTACTTTGAACATTTGGCTTTAATATGAAGGCCACATGGTAGTGTAGTGGTCAGCAGTGTTTGTTCTGGATATGTCACTGGTGATGCCCGCTGTTCTTCTTCGCAGTCATTAAACCGTGAACTCAAACACAGTCTAATGCTATGAGCCTCGAATCAGGGAACAAAAATAAAAAACTGTTGTGGCCTAGTAGTAGATGTGATCGATTGTTATCAGAGGTCACAGGTTTAGATCCAGCCTCAGCCCGACTAAAACATGCTGAGCAGGCACCGGTTTCCTCTGTCCATGGTCCACTTCTGAACGAATTTTCTGTCTTCAGTTGCTGAAAATTCATATTCAGTTTTCTTGCATTAGTGGAGTCATTCTCATTAGTTACTACCAGTTGTGTGTGACTGTGTTTCATCACGGGGAAAAAAGGATGTGTTTTTATTTGTGCTGCTGCTGCTCAGTTTTGACCCTAAAAAATGAAATGTAAAGTTGTTCTGCAGAGATGACATAAATGTTCTCAGTTTTTTTTCTAATGACCACAGATACATTTCTCTTATTCTTTCTGTTGGACTGTGTTGCCATATTTGTAGTTTTGCACATCTTCACGTTGCAGTGGGCATTGTGTAAAAATATGTGTTAGCTTGGGTCTAATGTACAACTTTATTGATGAATTGAACATGCAGTAAAAGTACAAGTGCTTCTTTTAAGGAAAGACTACCATAGAGCATTTGTTAGAGATAATTCCGTTGACAGGTACGTGCAGGCGTGCATGAACTCAACAGAGGAAAATGGAAAAAGAAATAGTTGCACGCAAGGAAATTGACTGTGTTGTTTTAACCCTGCCTTTGCACCGTGCAGGTGTTTTCACACTTGCAAAAGTCATTATTTCTACGTGTTTGCAGAGCATCCCCAGAATTTTCTCACGACACACAGTCAAAGACGCCAAAAAGACCTGCAATGGCCCCAAGAACCGCTACGTCGACATCTTGCCATGTGAGTCAAATAAAAAAAAATATCACTGTCATTTGGTTAGTTTTGTGTGTTTTTTTACAGCCCCTCTGATAACCTTACCACCATGGGCATTTCCACATGTTTAATTTTTTTTTCATTTCTGTATCTTGAAATAGATGATTACAACCGGGTGCAGCTGACAACAGGAAGTGGCGAGGCTGGAAGTGACTACATCAACGCCAGCTTCATCGATGTACGAACCACAATCTGATCACACGTTAATACTTTTAATGTTTTACTGCTGCTCCCTGTGACAGAGAACATTTAACAAGAGTGAAATCAGTGATACAATGTTACATTTGCTTATACTCTCTTATATTTTGCAGGGCTACAAGGAGCCAAAGAAGTACATTGCAGCTCAAGGTAAAAATGTCTCATGGTGGTTTAGGTTTTTGTTTCAATAAAGTATGTGCTGTATGACTGTACAGTATTTTCATAATGTGTATTTGTGATAGTATATATATATATATATATACACTGTCTATATCCACCCTATGTATGTCTTTGTGTGTGAAATAATGCATGCATTGTGTCTCACTGTAGAAATTAGAAACACTAATGCATGTATGTGTAAAATATGTATTTATGGGTCTTTTGATGGCGACGGTGTTTAAGGGCAATGGTGTGTGTCACAATGTCACATTGACAAGTAGTTCACTTTCCTTTCTACCTTTCCTTTTTGTATAAAGGGCCCAAGGATGAGACCGTTGGTGACTTCTGGAGGATGATCTGGGAACAGCAGACATCCATTATTGTCATGGTAACACAGTGTGAAGAAGGAAACAGGGTAAGAATAAAAATAAAATTTGACTAAGTTAAAAATGACAAACTGTTTTACCTTTTCACAATAATAGTGTTGTGAAATCTTAGGATGTTGATCAGATTGTTTCTCTGGCCACAAAAAAAGAGAGAAAAGTAAAAGAACAATAGTGATATTTCTCTTTGATATGTGTAAAAATTCAGCATATTATGGATAAACAGGGTAAAAATTTCAATAAACAATGTTGATTTATTCACACTTTCCACACTATAAACGCGACATTTTATTTACTTGCACCTTTCAAGACACTTAAGGTAATATAATAGAAGTAATTTAATTTTTTTTTTCACCTATCAACTAATGCTCTTTTCTTCGTCTTAGAGCGAGACGTGTCCACATTTTAACATGAATTCCAGACTGTATTTAACACATGATAATGTTGTGTCACAGATAAAGTGTGCCCAGTACTGGCCGTCTCCACAGAGAGAGACAGAGATCTTTAAGGAGTTTGTGGTGAACTTGAAGTCAGAGGACCACTTTCCAGATTACATCATCCGCCGCCTGAGTGTAATAAACGTGAGTCTATGTCGCTACTGCTTTTATTACTTGTGTGTTTGGTTGAATCCATTTCTGTTTGAAGCCAAAAAGGAGGGATTCCTAAAACTAAAAAATGTGACAGTTACATCTTCACCTCATAATAGACTGAGATTTCTAATCAAAGATTGGCCGATGGACCTGTGATTTTTTTTTTGTAGGATGATAAAAACACCACTGTCTTTCCTTCTATTTGGTTGAATTATTTACAATAGGAGAACTCGGTCCACAGATTGTTCAATTACAGTTAGTTAAAGTTAAATTACAACTTAATATGTAGCAGGCGGCTGTGTGTGGTTTCTTCACCTTGGTTCTACATGTCGTCTCACTGTGTGGGTCTGCAGAAGAAGGAGAAGAGCTCGGAACGAGAAGTGACCCACATCCAGTTCAAGAGTTGGCCAGACCATGGTGTGCCAGAGGAGCCACAGCTTCTCCTGAAACTGAGACGGCGTGTCAACGCTTTCAAGAATTTATTCAGTGGCCCCATCGTTGTTCATTGCAGGTACAATATAAACGGACGTCGTAAAAGCTACTAGGGAAAAAAATTGGTAATTTAACATTTGGTCAAATCTAATATTTGGGCTCCAAAACTAATGTTAAACATGTGTGATTCTAACAAAAAATTATATAACTTAGATTTGGTATTTCGACACATACTTTACTTCGACCTTCTTTTGATTTTTTTTTATTTCTGATAGTCTGGTAAAACTAATGAAAACACTCCAACCCAGCAGGTGGCAGTAGTCAGTCTTACGTTTGTTTGCCATTTGTGAAGAACATGCAAATGATATATTGAGGAATTTCACTCCACATGAAAGTTCTGAGTTCTGAGATAGAAGACAAGACTGCTTTGTTTGGTTTGTTGAGCGGAAAGTTTCTTTTTTTTACAGCAAGGTTGTGTGCAAATTGTGCAACAAAAAGTGTTTTCGTTACCACATTAGTTCCAGCAAAGAGTATTTACTCAATACAAAACACGTTGCTCTGAGCACAGACACGTGAGCTAACGCTTGCTACAACAGTCCTGGTACAGTCATATAATGAAGCCAGACCACAGTAGAACAGATGATCCACCCACAGGGCAAAAATTGAACTGCTGTCTTAATTGCCCTGTGCCTTTCCTAGCGCTGGGGTGGGCAGAACAGGAACCTACACTGCCATTGATGCCATGATGGAGTGTCTGGAGGCAGAGGGGAGAGTGGACATCTATGGTTATGTTGTCCAACTACGCAGACAGCGGTGTCTCATGGTCCAAGTCGAGGTAATACATTTTTTACCACTCAGGGATATGCAGCTCCCTAGTGGCATACAAGGAAATTGCATTGGATTAGCAGATTTGTTTTCATACATTTTCAGGTTAGAATGGATGATCAAGTTAATTCAGTTCAAGTCCAAGTTTATTATATATATTAGTAAAGGAAGATAATCCTTAAGAGTTACTTTTGTAAAGTTTATAAAGTTTTCATTTATTTGATTTTGGTATATATTAAAGCAGTTTATATTATTTATTTTTACATCAAAGGTAGGCAGGTTATTTTTTTTATTTTTTATTTTTATTTGTAATTTGGTTTTAAAGGAAAAAACTCCTGCTGTTCCGAGTTTTGATGAGATTAAACGTCAGGATTTTTTAGTTTTTACAATAATACTGTAATTATTTTCATTAGTGGAATATGTCCATTTTTTTTACTTTCATTGTTGTTTATGTCAGCTTTGTTTGTATTTTGGTATTATAGTTGTAATACCCCGTTCTGTGAATATTGTCCTCAAACAGGCCCAGTACATCCTGATTCACCAGGCTCTGCTGGAGCACAACCAGTTTGGAGAGACGGAGATCCCTGTGGCTGAGCTGCCCAGCACACTGAGTACACTGAGAGAGAAAAACTCTGAGAGTGAACTCACCCTGATGGAGGAGGAGTACGAGGTACAGGAAACTTTTGTCTTTAGTCTGTCAGCTACCTATGTAATTTATTAGAAAAATCCTATGACATACCAACTCAAAGAAATCTCCCAAAAAATATATGTAATGAAATATAATGATATTCTACTTTTAATGTCTTCACATTATTTACTCACTCTGTTACTCAGTGTGAAACCTGGGCCTGTTTAGTTGAACGCAACACTAATATATTCACAGGCATTGAAGAAAGACACACATGAGGATGTAAGATTGGACAGTGTGTCTCTGAATGCCACCTGGTGGAAGAGAATTTAATTCTGCCTGTGTCTTGGATAGAAAACTATTATTTATTTTTCACTAACTAAATAATAGTTTTCTATCCAATTAAGTGAAAACAGACAATTTTCCACAATCCAATAAGTTGGATATTATTGTTTGTTCATAAATGTCAAAAAATGTCTTGGACTGCAGAGACTCCCTTCTTTTAAAAAATGGAGAACATTCAACACTGGGATTTCGGAGGAAAATGAAGAGAAGAATCGTTCCCTCACAGTCATTCCATGTGAGTGTTAGCTGCACTAACATGGATTCATGTTATCAATGGTTCAGTGCATGTTGATGTAAATGACCATCTGTGCTGTGAATACTCACTTTGTCCTCCCTCAGACGACTACAACGGCGTGCTGCTGAAGCTGGACGAAGGCTGCAGTCACGATAGTGACCAAAATGTCCACAACTGCGAAGATGACGAAGACTCGTCGGATGAAGATGACGATGAATGCAGCAAATACATTAACGCCTCCTACATCAGCGTATGGTTTCATTACTCTCTATTACGGTAGTCTTATTGAAATGTACCATCAAGAGGAAGAAAAGATGAATTATTTCCTGTTTGTGGGTTTCATCTTTATATTTATGAACCAGTTCTATTCTACACTTTCTTGTGCAAGTCAGTTAGAGATTCTGTTTTCTCCTCACACAGGGTTACTGGGGACAACAAGTCATCATTGCTGCACAGACTCCGCTTCCAAACACCATCGGTGATTTCTGGAGCATGATTTACCAGAAGAAAGTGTCGACGATTGTCATGCTGTCCGACTCTAGTGAGAAGGATGAGGTGAGCAACAAACTCTTAACAAACATCGAAATAACTTAAACATATGATTAATGAGGATTATGTGAAAAGACTGTTAAAAGTAAGTCTGTAGAATAATTAGGTTAATGCTAACGTATTGGCACCTTTAAAAACATGAAATGCCAAACACTCTCTATGTGTAAAGAGCGCTGGGCAAAAAACACTTTCCTTGTTTCCACAGGGCTCAGTTTACTGGGAGAAGAAATGTGAGGACATAGAGGTGGAGGTCACCAACAAAGAAACCACCGCAGCCGTAATCAGCCGTAACATGCTGCTGCGCCACACCAAGGTAACGCACAGAGACAGGAGGCAATTAACATCAGCCAGTGTTAAAAAAAAGAAAAATAAATTGACAACTGTTTGAAATCCACGCCACATCTGTGTGTTGACAGAGGTTAGACAGTCGGTCGGTCAGACATCTCCAGTTCCTGCAGTTTGGTAACAAGGATCTGCCAGAACGTCCTCAGGAGCTCATCGACATGATCAAGGAAATCAAGAAGAGTGGTGACAGAAGCAAACCACAGAATATTGTGGTTCACTGCAAGTAAGACACGCACGTCTGCAGCTGCAGTCTATAGGACTATTGTTGACCCCCCCTCCAGCCCCATCCCCCCAACTTTAAGAGAATAAAGGAAAAACCATCACAAATCAGTGCAATTTTTCCATTGTGGTACAAATTAACCAATAGCCCCACGACCCCTGGAGGGGTCCGCACCCCCACCATGGAAACCACTGGTGTACAGAAACACAATGAAACATTAAAAATAAAAAGGAGGGCTATTTTCTGCTTAGTTTTTGACTGTATAAAAGTGTAAAGTCTGCCAAAAATACTGACAAAAACTATTTTACGTCTCATCTTACAGTGACGGCTCTTCTCGTACGGGGGTCTTCTGTGCCCTGTGGAACCTCCTGGACAGCGCTAACACTGAGAAGCTGGTGGATGTTTTCCAGGTGGTCAAAACTTTACGCAAGGAGAGACAGAACATGATCTTCAAACTGGTGAGGAAGGAGAACTCTGTCTGCTGGAACTACACGAGGTTTCATAGTTTAGTGGTTTAATGTGTCGTAGATCAGAAGGAAATAAAGTTCTACCCACTGAATGGACAGGGAGTATACTTCAGTACACCTTAGAAGCACATGAAGGTGCTGTTTCCCCCGTGTTCCGTTGTGTTTTATTGACAAACAGTCACCGGCCAAATCAGGATGTTTGTAGGCCCGAGGTTTGACAACCTGTTTTAAAGACTGCACTGATTTTAACTATTTTTTAACTCAAAACAAAGAGTGTTGTAAAAAAAATAGAATGTGTGGATAATGGTTCCATTTTGTACCTGTGTGTGTGTGTCTAACAGGAACAGTACCAGTTCTTGTATGACGCTGTGCAGAGCACCTTCCCTGTCCAGAATGGGGACGTGAAAGCAACCCCGGTTTCAGCGGCTGACTCCATCCAGATGATGAATGAAACCAAAGGGGCCAGCACCACCACCGTCAGTCAGCAGGAGGCAGCACCAGAGGCCAAGAGAGAGTCCAGTGGTCCCACAGAGACGTCAGACGTGGAGGACAGCTGTAATGGTCCCGCTGTGATCCTGGAGGTGTGAGGGTCGGTGCAGACACCAGTTTGCCTTTAACTGTGCTTCTTTTCTACGCTTCCTTTTTTTTTTTATATCTGTCTTGAATGTAGAAATGTTGTAAAGCTTTCTACACACTGTGATGCAAGAGTTTTGGTCAAGGTTTTTATGTCACACAGAAGGGATTTAAGTTAAGAAGTTATGAAGTTCTGAGTTAAGATTATGTAAAAGTATATGTAAGGATTTCTAGAACTGCTTTGTCAAACTTTAAAAATAGAGAATACAGTATATGAAATTATTTTAGTTCCTAACTATAAATGCATAGAGGTTGTAAGTAATGATTTCTTGCTATATACATTTTTTCAGGTATGAAGTGTAGAGGTGAAGCATCACTTTAAACAGGTGAGGACACAATTGTAAAGCCTGAATATACCGTAGTAGCTTTAAAATATGTTGATGTCTTCAAACATACAAGTTGTTATTCATGAAAGAATCCGAGCTGCATCCTGCTTCTTTACCTCATCTAAAAAAGAAACAAGTTTTCTTCTTAGATGTTCTTTCGGTTAAATATAAATAAATCAATGGCCACAGATGAATATTTGTTGTAAAGTTTCAGTAATTTAAATTTATTATGTTTCATTTTTGATAGGTGAAAAACCTGATTAAAGAAGTGCAACACAGCCTGAGGAGAAACTAGTCTGAAAAAAGTCGAAACATTTACACAGTTATGACATCTGTGTTAGATCATTTTGACTCACTCCTTACAGTTTATGTCACTGTACAGAATGTTAAGAAAAAACTATTATTATTATTATTATATCATAGAGGCTTAAACATGTCAAATCTTTTTTTTAAATTATATTACTACAAAACTGGAAAAGATAAAATAGATTTTTTTAGACTTAGATTTTTATTTTATTTAAATAAAGAGAAACAGTAAAAAAAATACAGATATAAAATTAAGAAATAAATTACAGTTTGGTCTGAACACAGAAACTCTACATATTCAACACAATATTCACAGACAGCATATATAAAAAAGTATGTTATGCATAAAAAACTGACAAAAAAGGATTAAAACTTTTAAATATGTCTATGTGACAGGCCAGGAAGTAGAATGAAGAAGTATTCACAAATACTATATGTCAGATACTGTGGAGTCATTCTGTGCAGTATTTTAGAGATGCAGCAGGAAGACAGTTCTCTGTTGGACGAGTTGTTTTTGTCCTTTTTAGTCACAGTACTCTTTCAACATCACTGTTCTCTGTTTATTTTCTTGGTTTCTCTTTTCTGTTGTTTTTTTCCCCCATATTATTCATATAAAAATGTTCAGAACTCAGAGCCGTGTAATAAATCTCATTTTAATGTCCTAACAGGGTTGATGATGTCTTATTGCATCTACAGTACCTGATGACATGGCAGTTGAGCAAGGCAGTCTGAGGCAGAGCACATGTCTTCAGCTCCACATTCCTGTATTGTTTGAAATTCATTTCATTTAGGGGCCACATAGTGGCCAAAGCGATAATTGCTCTTGCCTTACAGGAAGATCACCGGTTTGCTGGTTCAATCCCCACTCTCCTTGTTTGGAGTTTGCATGTTATCCCTGTGTGTCTGTGGGTTTCTCTGGGTTCTCGGGTTCTCTTCAACAGCCCAGAACCGTACAGATGGGGTTAATAGTTCACTCTACAATGACCTCAGGTGTTAATGTGAGTGTGAATAGTTGTTGTCTCTGCAGTACATGTCGCCCTGTTTACTCCAGCTGACATGTTGACGTTTGTGACTGTTTCTCCAGAGACAATCACTACGTTTGTGGTTAAGGCACAACCATATCAGCTACTGTATGTAAGACAGGGAGGTGTGAGCAGGGACACGTGACCTTCAGCAGTCTCCGTCAAACTGCAGGACGTAGGCTTGACCGTTTTTTTGGGTTAGTTTACTGTTTGGGCTCATCACCAGTTTTAAAAGTTGAAACATCTTATTTTCCTGGAACTCTGATGAAACGACCTGGAAGACTGAGGACCTACATAGACATTTACTGGAACTCGCAGAGTGAATGGTTAACAGCAGAATAACAATGACTGGATGTTTCAGGTTTGATCAGAGTCAGCTTTGATCTTCACTCATTTTCTGGCCTTGCCGTCTGGCGTCTTCTCTGCGTTGTTTGGACTCTGTCTGGCAGTTGCAGGTCTGGCCCGGACCAACTCAGACAATGCCTTGGCGTTGTCACACTGAGCTTTGGCAGTCTCTGGACGCTTTTTAGACTCTGTCGCCAGGGACGTGGTGGCAGGCTCCCAGAGTAAGAACTCATGCAGAAGTGTGTTCACAGCCTCAGGACACTCCATCATCACCATGTGACTGCCGTCCTGCAGCAACTTCAGGAAGCCCAGAGGAAGTATCTGAGGAACAATTCACAGAAACAAGGAAACGATCCAGTCAGTGAAGTCATGAGTGAAATAAGATAAGCATCAATGTATGTCTGGTTTGGTTTGTTTTTTCCAAACAGACCTACTCCTCCTGCTGGGCCCAAACAACACACTGGGATTTCACATTTTATCTTTTGTTAGCTTTTAGCTTTAGCTTTTGTAGCTCCTTTTTAGCTCAAGGAAAATGAAGGCTACTGATTTATTTAGTTGGGTTCATATTAATTATATTACATTTATAACATAAGGCAAAATATATATTTTTCACACTGAACTCACAACCTTGATAAGAATATTTATTGGGAAATTGTGGCAAGATATTGCCACAATTTTATTTTTGGTTGGTGTCGATAATAATTTGTCCCATTTAATGTGTCTTCAGCAGGTCAGTATCCAAATGTTAATCTTGAAGTTTGTTAGCGTTGGTGTCAACGCTGTCTGGTCACCTCTGCCATACGCTGATCTTCCTCCACAGGCACAAACTTGTCATGAATTCCGTGAACCAGCAGAATGGGCACGGTGAGCTCAGCGTGGTAGACCTCGTCCCCCTCAGGCCAGTACTGTCCGCTCATCATGGCACGCAGCACGAAGGATGACACGTTGAAGGCATTGTTCTCCCTGAGCAGCCGCTTCTCTTTGGCACCCTGTCGAGCAAAGCCAGCCCTGTGGGAGAGAGAGTGGAGTAACACATGTGGACAGAAGGATACTGATGCCGTACTGACTAATACTGTAATTTAACATGTACAGTTAGGTCAAGGTTAAGTACAGTACGGGAGGAATACGAATTATTTTGCCCAGCATCCAACCAACCCAGTACTGAACCGTCCCACCAGTTAAATCTTGACTGTTTTTTTTTTTGGCCCGTGAGCCAAAGGATTTGCCCACCTCTTGGATAGACCATGTGGGTGAAAGACTAACTAACTATCCACTGAACTCCATCAGACCATAACAGTCTCTGGTGGTGGTATTAAACCATACACTCCCATACATGTTCCAGGGCATTACTTGAGAAAGCTCCAGGCTAGCAGCGGAGAAAGACAGTGAAGGACAGAGGTGGGCAGGTTGAAGATGGAGCAGAGGCTGGGCTCCAGAGCTGTGGGACCGCCTCCGTTGATCATCACCATTTTATGAATCTGGTCTGGATACTCATGAGCCAGGAACGTACAGAAGGACACGCTGTGAAGTGGAACAGAACACAACACTGGTTAGAAACTGTTTGACAACCTCCAGCTACGTAGAGTAAGAAACTCTTCACATTTACCCGTAAGAGTGACCGATGAGGATATTCCTCTTGCGTGCATATCTCTTAAAGATCAGCCGTATATCCTCAGCCAGTGCATAGAAAGTGTACGCTGCAGCTATCTTTGGTGCTGAGCTGCCTCCGTGACCTGCCAGGTCTGGGGCGATCACCTCGTAGCCCAGCTGAGAAAAGAAGTCCAACTGGCTGCCCCAGATGTCCAGTGAGCCTCCGACTCCGTGGATG
Source organism: Cynoglossus semilaevis (assembly GCF_000523025.1). Lineage (NCBI taxonomy): Eukaryota > Metazoa > Chordata > Actinopteri > Pleuronectiformes > Cynoglossidae > Cynoglossus > Cynoglossus semilaevis. The sequence goes on from NC_024308.1 coordinate 5,089,813, forward strand.
AAAAACAGAGCCACATCTGCATGTGTCCCCTTACAGGCCGATATCTTCCTCTCACAGTCAATCACTACAATCCTCTTGGGCTTCCGTCTACGCCTCCTCAGCTGCTGGTTCTGGTCAGTCTGTCCAGCAGCAGGTGGCGCAGCTCCCCCTCCACCTCCTGCCCCTGCTTCAGCTGCCCCATTGTTCCCAGCTGTGTTGGAGTCAGACCGGGTCTTGGAGAGGTTGACAGATGGTGAGGAGTTTGTGCCGTCTGTAAGTTCAACCTCCACTGTGCTGTTGGAGTCTTTCTTTGCTTTGGCACAGTTCTTCAGCTCTGTGCCCTCTTGACCGCTCAGGTTCTCAATGTACATCTGTCCGTTGCGATACACTGTGATCTTTCTTTTACAGCTGACATTTCCCCCCTGTGCATTGGGTTCCTCCAACACGGGCCGGTCGGGGATGACATGTCGAACCCTCAGGACACGGCCTGGTTTCACCTCAACAAACTCATAGCCATCAACAAGTTCAGATGTTTCTACAGGACAAACAACGTTGGCAGACTTTGAGGTCAGGCAGCACATGAAGCCGTCCATGAATCTGGTCAGCATGGCTGCCAGTCTGGTGGAGATACACATGTAAAGACGTATTAAGAAGGAGTATTTAAGAGCTTATATGTAGAACAGAAGATGGATGGGTGGATGATGGATAGATTCTAGATAGTCAAAAAGTTCAAACCCAAAATTAAGATATTTGTTCTTAAAATTACAGATTTTTTTTCTCTACACATTCTTTTGAGTCTTAACACTTTATCCTAATGTTCTAATGTTCCTTCAGTTTGGAAAAAAGAAAAAAAAACAAGATGAAGCTTGATCAAAACCAATTGCAAAGTTCCAATCATCAATCAAATTTTTATATCGTAACAAATGTTTAAGTTGTTAAAATCTGACACCTTTTCAAAACATAACAACCGTCCCAAGTATATTTTCAATGTAGGCCGACTCACATGTGGAACTAACAGAATTTTTGTATCATGCTTATGTGGAATCTGGTGCGGGAAAGCATTTTAAATCCTGACAACATTCTGTGAGAAACTACTGAGCAGCATCGACCATTAGTGCAGCCTTTGGGTGTATTAATAGACAGGGACGGTAATAACTCTGTGAGATAAAGCTGCTGGCTACGTGATCCCTCTGCTGCTGCTCTCACCGACGTGTAGTTAGTCAAAGAGACAGAGCTGCCACGACTAATGTGTGGTACTGTTCAGATGAAAGCAGGGAGAGCTAGTTTATGAATTCTCTAACTTAATCCAGTGAATGGATGAGTCAAAGTGTAAGATGTTTTGTCACACAGCAGCCAATCTCCGGGATGACAGTTGATTAACTGCCATGGCAACAGCACTGAGGCCAAACAGGGTCTGCAAGTCTCTGTGCTGGTGGTATTATCCTGCCTCCCCATCGCTCCCTGTGTGCTTGAGAGGATTATTCTCTGACTACACAACACAATCTGTCAATTGCTCAGTGGAACATGGACTGAAGTTTGACCTTAGTTAACTTTAGTGTTTGTATGGTCTGATGCACATCTTTGTTTGTACTTGAAGCTAAACAGCTACTATTTTTTAATAGTTTACAAAGGAAACAATCTATTAAAACGATTTTTTTCCATTTTAAAATCTTAAAAGGGGCCCTCAACCACTGCTAGACCATTGATTATTTAGTATGGGGAGACAGAGAAAGAATATAACAATTTAAAATTTTAATTTTTCAAAACGTACGTTAGCATGGTATTTTATTTTGAAAAATCAAGAACTTCCGCCGCTTCTTTCCTCGTTTGCTCCGCTATTCAGCACTTGACTCAGTAGCCGGTTTTTTTTTCATGCGCCGGTAAGAACTCAGACCAACTTAAGCAGTAAATTACTGAAATGAGTGAAATTATTTAAAAACAAACAAACAAATAACTCTTCTTTAAAAAAAAAAAAAAGAGGGCGGGCGTCAGTCTGCATGGTATTTTATTTTGAAAAACGTTCACGACTATCGATAACGTTATAATAATAAAAAATGAAGTGTATAAAATAAAACAACAATTACAATTAATGATGTATGTAATAATTAAATCATCGTTCTTTATTGCGCTAACGTGTTATGGGCGTGACCTCTCTTTAATTACACACTACTGCCGCTAGTCGGCGAAAAAGCATGCTTAAAAACGATGGGTCGTAAAAAGGTTCGGGGACCACTGGCCTAAAACAAAATTAAATGACTCATAGAACACAGCAAACTAAATTTTCTCATAAATAGTTATGGTATTGGGACCAAAACAATTTTTTTTTCGTCAGATACTTTGCAGGAAGTCTGGTTGGCTCCCTGACTGACTGTTCATTACAAGATGTCTTCATCCTGTCACAGAATCTTGGCAGCCCAGGACTGGCAAACAGCTTATGTTAAATAATGGTTTACTGGCAAATGTGGACTTATTCACCAGTCAACCAAATGCAAACGAGCGATAAACAAGGCAGAACACAGTCCAGAGTCTAGTGGTTGCATGTTGTACCTCACAGTTAACATTATGCTTGGCCCATTAGATTTCCTTTCAGCTACTTATCCACAGAAACCTACAGGTTTGTCACGAGGCTCCAGGAGAAATGGGATAACAATTTAATTTAGTCTCTTTAATTGAATTCTCTTTAGCTTTGCAGTTTCCCCTTCTTTGCTAAAGCTATACTGGAGTAGTTTGTTTTATTGTTTTAATTAAACATCTATACAATGTCTGTTTACAAAAGAAAGAGTTCAGCAAAAAGAAAAGGTTCTTAATTAAACATCTATACAATGTCTGTTTCAGCAAAAAGAAAAGGTTTCCTACCTTTGTGATCCTGAAAACACTGTGCAGTGATAGTGATAGATGTGCTTTTGTTGTGCGGCACAGAAGAAGGCGAAGAGCTTTAATCTGTGGCTGTAAATCCAATTACTTCATTTATCTGGATTCTCTTGTCCTGTATGTTGACTACACGTAGTGAACACTGTCAGCCTCCTGAGTGAAAATATCTTCTCTACATGGTTAATTATTATAGGTGCAGGTATGGCTTCAGTTCAGTAATCAGAGAACAGAGGAAGTGTGTGTGTTTGTGTGTGTGTCTGAGAGGAGGCAGTACTTCTTAGAAGGAAAGAAGGAAAGAAGAAACGTCGTCATTTGTTGATGTGACTGAAAATGGGAGCAGGTGTCTCCTCCTCTGAGATTTTATAGAATGGTGTTCATTCCCTTTTGTAAATTTTCTAAAAGAAGTGTTTTATTTACAATGATTGAACATTGTTTTTTTTTTTCACTTACAGCATCAGCTTAATGCCTTCCATCTATCCATATCAAGCATATTAGCATTCCACTCTCCAGCACCTTGAACAGGTGATGCTGTGGCTGTTGCTATGGTGGTAGTTGCTAGGTGACTACTTCTGGAAGTCTGGAGGTATTTTTTTAATTGGGGCAAAAATTGAGAGAAGTGAAAAGTTTTCAACTGTTGGGGTCTATGTTTTAAAATGATTGATTCATTGTTGAAGGCCAGTGGACATAAGGTACATTACAGTGCATACTGTACCTTTAAAATAAACCTCAGTCTAATATGTTATATTTAAATCAAGATCAACATGTTAATCAAAAAAGTAAACCCAGACTTCAAAGTTTAAAGTTCAATGTGCTTCTAAATGTTTAGACTATATCGTCCTCTATGCTGTATGTGCAGATGCTGCTCAGTGATTCGCTGTTTGGTACCGCCATCACGTGGTTGACTTCTTAAGCCAATGAGCTTTTTAGAGGCGGGATTTGTAGCATCGCAGCGATCATGCTAGTGAAAGGAGTCATGTCTCATTAGTTTTGCTTACTCGCGAATTCACAGATATTACTTATTATCGCATTATTCTTTTGTTTTATACACTTAATGACAATGAAAACATATCATTAAGCGTGAAGATATTTATTAATTTTCAAAGAAGACTCGAGAGGAGAGTTGGTTGTTGAAGTAGCCGTAGGGAGCTAACGCGGCTAACCGCATACTCACTACCTACCAATACGACCAACACACCACACCGGGAACACAGGTCAGCGGTTTGACGGTTCTGCAACGAAAATGGAGAAGGTACGTGTTTGGTGTTCAGACCGCCACATTTATACCCCACTCCTGTGCTCTTTAAAAGGATAAAGTGGCGAATAGGCTTATAATAGTTACTGTTAGCTATTAGCTACACATGCTACCTCTGTTGACATCCGTATACTCGGGGTAAACCGGCACCGCCTGCCTCTAAACTCTCTGACCTGCACATTTGAAACCGTTGGTTGTACAGCGTGTCTGATATTATCACCTCCGTTAATGGAGGATGGTGGGGATGTTGAGGCAGGGAGAGGAGCAGGAGCTGGGGAACCGCCCAGCCTTTGAGTCCCACACTGTTATCATGCAACGTAACCTGTAGGGCACACGTTTATTTAGGTGGTATGTTCAGTCACAATCACTCTCTTCGAGTCGTGTTTATGGATTAAAACAGTAGCATTAAATGAGGCACAGCTAGGCTAAATACCTGATGTTTTTCTTCAAACTCTTCTTGAAAACAGAGAGTGGTTTTACCTCCAGGCTTTGCTGGAAATACATTTGAAAACCTTGTCTTACGAGTTAAGTGCTTCATGTAAATACACGAACGCAGTCAAAAGTCTTTGCCAATAAAAAAAAAGGCAATATGTTCATGTTTAGAGACTTGTGGTGGTACAATGAAACATGGTTGAAAAGTGATCTGGGATTCCTTTTTCTCCAGGCGGATTTCTTAAAAGGACTTCCAGTCTACAATAAGAGCAACTTCAGCAGATTTCATGCAGACAGTGTTTGTAAAGCATCTGTAAGTACCTTCTTCTCTTGTCCGCTAAAGTCAGTGATGCTGTGGGACATTTGCTGTGGAAAAAAGCTATTTGTCTGAAATTAGAAAAAATAGTTTAAAAACACACTGGGATAATTCCCATTGTAGAAAGTCCTGTACGTTAGAAGAATCCACAACTGTTAATATCATTTCCCTGTCCCTTGTGACAGAATCGGAGGCCCTCTGTGTATCTACCAACCCGCGAGTATCCCTCGGAACAGAGTAAGTCACTCTAGTTGACTGCAGTCATTTATACACGCGTAGATGTGAGTAGAACTGATCGAGCCTTGAACAGGTGTGTGTTAATGGTATATTTCTTGTGTGTTTCAGTGTGTGTGTTCTCTCGTGTGTTTTCAGTCTATTGCATTGACGGTTGTTTTTAATGCACCTGTTTGATGTGCTCCACAGTAATTGTAACAGAGAAAACAAACATCCTACTGCGTTACCTCCATCAGCAGTGGGACAAAAAGGTGAAGCATTTTGTGGCATTAATTATTGAATTCCTGTTTCATAGAACAATGTTCAACCTTTTGCCTCAGTAACGATCAAAAATATATGAATTGCGAGTGATGTTGTCCTTGTTTGTATCCCAACAGAATGCAGCAAAAAAAAGGGAACAGGAACAAGGTGAGGGCGATAGCCCTGCCCCTCCACGGAAGATCGCAAGAACAGATAGCCAAGAGATGAATGAGGACTCATAATTGTATATGTGCCTAATTGTGTATGAATGTGTGTGTGTGCGCGTGTGTGTTTGTATGTTTACACAGGGAGGAGCCAATATGAATTATGAAAAATAACTGTGGTGAGAAACAAATACTGAACTTTGAAGTAGAGGTAAAAGAACTCAACACTCTACTCAAATCAAAGGCTTGAGGTGATTTTCTTTTTAACCATAGAACAGTGTTGTAATACAGAGAACCATTAATTTAATCTTTAACTGTTTGAGTATTGTAACCATTCATTCTCCTGATCAAACCCATCACTGCATGAGGTAACAGTAATATAATTAAAAAAATTAAACAGCTGTCCTCATGTACAACAAAGAAAGAGAGAGGGACGGACTAAGTGAGCTAAGGTTGATTTGAGCTGTCAAGTAAAAAAAAAACAATAAAAAACGTTTCATCTTTAATGCAGACGTCTGTTTGAGTTTCCTCTGGATAACAAGTGGTCTGCACATTATTGGAGAGTCAAAAGATGCTCTTAGAGAAACCTGTATCATACAATTTGGCACATTCACCGAGCCTCTTAACGTGAAGGTCATGTTATGACTGTATGAATGCATTTCATGCACGATGCACTTTTACGAAAGTAATAACTGAGAAAATGAAAAGATGTCAGTCATGATGTCTCAGAAAACAAAGCCCCCTGATACATCTGGTTAACTCGTGTTCATGGCTGTGCCCTGTGTGAAATACCATACATGTATATGTGTGTATGCATGCAGAGCTGTGTGAGTGTGTCTGTTGTACACTGTGTGTGAGTTGGGTTTAATATTTGGGTAAATGTGTCAAAAATACTTGGATCTAAAATCTGAGGTTGACAGGTGACGTTGGACACTACTCGTCAAAGCAGTCCGGCATCTGATCAGCGACGGTGTAGCCTCCTGTCTCCTGATGAGTCTGGTCTGATTTGTGCAAGGTAAAAAGGTAACATTTTTGTAAATGTTTAATTTTATTATATTTTTTAATTTTTATGTACAGTATGGCTCTGAGCTTCCTGCCAGCCACCGTGCCCGCCCTTCTCAGTTTCACTGCCCTATTGTGCGACCACAAGGGGGCACTGCAGCATTTCAACAGAATTAAGGATGCACTGTGAAGAACAGCACAAAGTAGAACACAACCCATTGGGTGTGTGTGTTTATGGTAAATATTCATATCTTCCTATTGTGCAAGGTTGACTGAGGGGTATTTTATCATTAAGCGCCACCTACTGGTCCACCCTGATTTTTTTTTTTTAAATCATCAGGGTATGTAGAATAATCCATTAGAATTGCTGCACCAGAATATGACATTTTTTGGGTTTTATGTTGTGCCTCCTGGTTCCAGCACAAAAAAGAGATGAGAAATGTCTTTTTTTGTTTGTGTGTCTGTGTTAAAATAATAACAAATGGCCATGTTTGTGTCTGACCTTTATAAAATATAATTGAAATCTGACAACTTGTGTATAAGAGAGGAACTCCAGTGTCTACTGAATGTTGTTTTGCATGTAAATGTTTCATGTGTGGGTCTTAAATGCCTGGAACAGGAATACAAACTTCCAGGTTGTTGAGTTTGCGACTGTGGGAAATATTAGCTGGAGGCCTTACGACCTGTCACCATAAATTAGACTCTTTGGCTCCACTGTCTCAGGGCTGCTGGATATCTGGCGTGTGCCCTGCCTTTGTGACACCATGGCTTTGTTATTTTTCAGAGATACATTTTGGATAAATTGGGGTGTTAAAAAAGGATGCTTTATTTTTGCAGCTATGGAATGCATGATAAGCATGCAAATGCAGCTGCTGTCCTGCCTCGTTTGCGTCCTTTACAGAACTAAATAAAATCTTCTCTTTTTTTTAATGTTTTCCAATAGACTCAAAAGCCTCTTGTAGTTCCCAGGTAAAGCTGAGAGTGTGATAAAGAAAACTCTCGCTTCCATTTTCTGTGCTCAGACCATGTAATGCAATTGCCTTTTAGACTTCCACTCCACCTCTTCCTCGTTGCGTCTCACGTCTGGATAAGAAATGTTCTTTTCAAGCTTTGCTGGAATAAAACTGGATTCAAACTGGATTAAAGTCATGTGGTTCTTTAAAGTCATAATTACAAAATATTGTGTATAAAACAGCCTCTTGTGACCCATGATTTGTCCATATGTACACAGCATGTCCACGGTCCAACGTTGGCCGTGTCCACCCTGGACCACCTCTTGGGGGCGCCAAAGATTATCCAACGTACAACAGTTGGCTCTCATCTATGCTAGGGTTTTTCAAAGTCAAGTTTTATCACTGAAATTTCTGCACTAATCATTTCTCTGTGTTTCAGGTGTGGTTTTATTTGTCTTACAGTTTCCTGCAGCTGAAGGAAGACATTTTAAGAACCCATCACACGATGCACACGTCGTAATGGAGTCTCCCTGTTCCTGCAGAATCTCAGAAGGTCACCGTGTCCGTCGGACCTCCAGGGTCAAACATCTACCTCGGTGAGTGTGTGATGCTGCTTTGTACTTTAGTGGAGAGCCAATTACAACAGGCCTGGCTCTTATATTATACATACACACCACAACACACGGAGTACATTTTTAAATTGTTTTATTAACTATTTCTTCAGGTCTTACAAAAATATGACAAAATTAATTCAAAGAAATAAAATGTCCCTTTTCCCTGGATTTTTCCTTTAAAACGTTTATACAGTGGTACATTGGAAGAGCGCATGGTGTAGAGTGAGTGAGTGAGGATGACTCGTCTTTAATGCTGAGGTTTTTACAGTCTGGTTTTTAATGGAGCTGCGGTGAGAGTTTCACCAGCTCACCTCCGCTCAACAGCCAATAGACGGAACACTTAGTCCTTTTTCCCACTGATGCCAGTGACAGACTTGAGGACACAGCGTGTCTGAACTCCTTCAGGAGCTGTTGTTGCTTTGATAGTGAATTAACAGTGAAAATGACAGATGAGTCCTAGTGTTGAGCGCTGATGCAGGAGAAAAGCCTGTGCTTATCCCACAGAAAAGGCAGGGGTTAATGACTACAGTGAAACCCAACGTCTGTTCGTCTGTTTCTTCACAGCAGTCAGTGCTTTTTTTTTGTAGAGCTTGTTTTTTACAAAATGCAAAATGTTTTGCCGTTGCCAAGATTTTAAGAATGACATCCATGTCTTTTTCATGAAGTTTGACATTTTCCCTGAATAAAAAGGAACAACTAAAAAACCCCTGACCCATCAACTGAACATCAGTGCGACATGTCAACAAAAGCCCTCATCTATTCACACTACCTACGCTTTGTCACTGATCCGTCTTAACACTAACACCTGGTTCCTTTCGTTGCGATTCGTTGTTACTGCTGTAAGACTAAATATTTTGGGGGGAAACCACCTTTTGCTCAGCTGTGCTGTAGTTCTGTGTTAAAATCCCTCCATTAACAATAAGTGGTGTGAACAATGTCAAAAGACACGTCATTTCTGTAACACCCACTCTTCTAATTCAAAAACAAGACATCAATACTTTCCAGATAAAAAAATCAACACACTGTCATTTACCTTTAACACAAATACATTTTTATCCTGTATTGCATTTACTGTCAGTAAGAGTTTTTGTCTTTCTGTGGAAGTGCGTTTGTTTATTTCCTGTAGACATGTGACTAAACTAAAGAGAATTAGATATAGAAGTTCTGTAAACAAAATAAGCTGCAAATAAATTAGTTTTTCAACGTAATGGTGACAGGGTTTTTACAGTGATTTCACTCAGTAAAATACGAGAGTATGAGAAGAGCAAGGCAGTTGTGAGGTGTGCTGGCAGAGTGACTGATGGGTTCAGAGTAAGAAGCGGCTGGAAGAGCAGTGGAGGTCCACACTGATTAGAAGACTATATCTGATGTAAACAGAGAGGTGGAGAAGTGAAGAATCCATGAGAGGATTATGGAATATTGGTGCAGCTGGAGGAGGCATAAGTTAGAATGATGAAGATCAGAAATGAGCAGCTCAGCAAACAAATGATGAGCAATTTAAAGATAAAGTAAGGAAAAAGATGGTGAACGTATGGTCCGGAAAAAACAACAACAACAACAACATGGTAGAGGAGGAAATGAAGCTGGTTGGTGTCCAGAGTGAGAGTGATCTGAGGGCAGGTGATCCACTGTGGTGGCTCCTGAAGGTAGCAAACCAACGTACGAGATGTTATTGTTCAAGAACACAAAGGATGACTAAAGTCGCTGCAGGTGTAATGCAGTGGGACTTAGTGCTGCTGCAGGTTGGGACATTTTTAGCCGTGACATCCTGTAGGAGTCACCCACATGGACCTTATTGCCGAAGCCCTTGCCTGTAGCGATGGTGTAAAATGCATAGTTAATGTTTCTCTCTGTACCTTTAACTCCTCCGTACAGTTCACTGTTACTGCACCACAGACTCCCCACTGACAAATCAATTTAAAAAAAAATTAAAAAATCATCATGCAGATCAAATGGCGCCATCTTCTGGACGCTCTGCAGAAATGAATACCAGTTTAGGGCTCCCGTGCTTTTCTGTTTTCAGAAACATGTCTTTTAGTTACAGTGTTTCAGTACATGATCGAAAGATTATTCACAACATACTGTACACCCTGACAAAAGCAGTGTCATCGTAAAAATAAGACTTTGATTAAAAAAGGAAATTAAAACCATCTGTAAATGATGTATATAAAAAGATAAAGCTCAACATAAAATAGGAGCGGCTATTGTTAGAAAAAAAAAAGCCTCATCTGAATACTGAGATGAGAGGGCAGCGGGTGTGTGTGTTTGAAACAAAAACATGTCCAGCTTTTTGCATAATGTTGAGGAAGCAGGCTGGTATCGGCTCCATCTCCAGTAGAGAGAGCTGTTTCTAAGCAGGGTGCCACGGTTCGCTGCAACTGTTACCTAAAACACTGATAACCATCTCTGGATAGAAGGTTGAATGGAGGAAGGGAAAAAAAAAAAACGGTTCTCTCTGAGCCTGTGTGCTCCATTTTTCCACAAAATGTATTTCCTATTTATATCTCGCTCCCATGTGATCGCTCAGAAAAACCTTAATAGGTAACGGCTCTTTTTTTCTTCTTTTTTATTTTAATGTCACTTGTTGTTACCAAATGTTTTTGGAAAAGCTCAGAAATCACCAGAGCTTTGAAAATAAAGCTGGTGACAGAATGTTATGGGACTTTCATTAAGGAGGGGGGGACGGGGGGGGGGGATTAGTACTTTTCAAAGTTAGACAGTTAGATCTCTGACTAATATTGCTTTTGTACATTTGTTTCCACTTCACGAACACAGCTGAGATGCCTAGGTCAAAAATGAAACATATTAAATCTTATCTTTTGTATCAAACCAGCATATTCATTTAAAATCAATTGTTTTTTTTCCCCTCCCCAGCAGGTTGATATGTTTCAGCTGGCCACTAGGACGACTGGATGAAAGGAAACAAAAAGTTTCTTTGCTTAAAACGCTTGAACGTATGAGAAACGCAGCTCATGCATTTCTTCATGTATTGCAGACAAGAAAAGGTTGTGTTTCTGTGTGTGTGTGTGTTTTAATGGGTCATAACAACAAGACTAACCCTATCATCCTTCTTCTAACTCTTCAGCCAGACAACATTCACTTCTCATCATTATCATCACTTCCTCCCTCTGATCCAGAATCTTCTACACATGGCCTACTGCAGTACAGGATGTACCGTACCAGGTGTACAGTACCAGGTGTAGGTCAGGCTCCTCCTCACAGTAAGCACATTGATTCAGTTGAGGTGAAACTGCTAAACCTTAGAGCCAGTCGTGTCCAAATCTGTTGAATGTCCATTCTCAGATTCTTCCCCCCCGGAGGAGGGCATCTCCTCAGGTGCGCTGTTCAGGTCTGACCTGGAGGTGTGTCTTTCTGAAGTCTGCGACAAGAACCCTTCTCCTGACCTGGGCGGTGGCGCTCCGTTCACGCAGGTCCCCCCCTCAGATTTCCCAAAGTTAAAGAGTTTTCCAGGGTTGAAGGCCTTGCTGGGTGACTGAGAACGCTCCTGAGAGCTGCTACCTGATGATGAAGTTGATGAAGATGATGTTGCGGTAGAACTGGCGGCCGTGGAAGCAGCCGCTGGAGCCGCAGCACCTTCCCTCTTGCTCTCTGGTGATTTGAGGAATTTGAAGCTCAGGAACCCAGGGAGCTTTGGTTCGCTGCCTGTGGGCGACTGTGGGGAGCGAGCGCCACCTGAGGAGAACTTGTTCTGCAGCGGGATGATCTGCTTCAGCTTCATGACGTTATTGTTGGCCAGCAGGGAGCTGGGCCTCTTGGGTTTTTCTGACCCACTACTTCCTCCTCCTCCACCTCCAGGACGTGACTTACTGCCGTGGCTCTTGTCGTGGTGGTGATCTCCGGAGGAGTCGCCCTTGCTGTCGTCTCTCTCCCTCTCCCTCCGGGCCATGTGCTCCTGCCTCTGCCTCTCCTCCTCCTCCCTCTTCCTCCTCTGCAGCTGCTGGTAATGCTGCTGCGCCTGCCGCTCATGCTTCTGCAGAGGAAGAGACACATTCCCACGGAAGTAGAATCAGCATGAAACCAGTCAATACAACACTGCAGTACTGCTAATCCAACAAATCCATTATTACAGTGAGGACACTGGAAATCTTACCACAAGCTCGGGAACAGATACTGCAGATAGGTTTATGACGTTTATTTTATTTAAAAATTCATGAAGATGATCATTTATTCTTGTCATTGATTCGTCTTCTCCATTATTATTTCTTTTCAGGACCCTGGGAGTGCTGAAGCCCATACCAGCAGTCATGAGGTGAGGCGGGAGGGGTCACTCTCTGGACAGTTCTCAAACGATCACACACACCTGCCCCTCTCCCCCAAAGACCACCATCTACAACTATGAGTAGTGAATGAGGGAGAATCATCTCCAGTGACACGTCATGTCCAAGTCAAACTGACCCACAGGGTTTACAGTACCTTAAAAGCCTCCCTTCGCTGAT